>NC_134694.1:109466283-109766283 GCF_050947455.1 Rhinoderma darwinii | reverse complement strand
CGTGCTCATGATTTTGCCAGATTATTGGGATTCTACTGATTTACACATTAGGACTGGCCTCTTCCTGCTGCAATCAGTATGGTGACCTGATCACATCTGGATAATTGGATGCCGCATTAAAGGAGAAACTTGTGCTTGCACATGTAATCGTGGCCATAGACGTTTAAATTCCTGTCTAAGGACCCCATGATTAGGGGGGGGGGGGGGTCTTCTGACAATCTAATGTCTCTAGGGGGTGCTGTGCAGATCCAGGCATCTCTCTTTGGGGGAAACCAGGATCGGTCAGGTCGAATTCTTACGCTCATTTCCTCGCTGTCGGAGCATGCTGAGAGTTGTAGTTTCCCAGCAGCTGGAGATCCACAGGTTGATGACCAATGTTGTTGTCCTTGTCTCATCATCATCCTCTTCTTTTGTCTTTCAGATCGAATTCCCACCGGACTGTTCAAGAACGGTGAGTTAAATTTACAGGGCAATTCCATTTTGCTTTACTTTTTTTTTTGCACTGATTTTTGTCATTTCACGTTATTGTCTCCAGTCACCTCCAAAGCTGCTTTCAAAATTCTGCTGGACATGGAGATTTAGTTCTGCACCTCACATGATATAACCGCAAATCTTCAACTACGTGACTGCCATCACAGCACCCACAATGCACTTCTCTTTGGTGATGGAAACCAGTAGAATTCTGAATGCAGCTTTGGATGTGACTGGAGAAGAAGACTTTAATATAAACAAAGTATTTAAAAAGTTCTTGATTGTATTCCTTGCTGGTTCCTGATGTTGATCTTCATTCTCTGCAGGTCTGGAGTGGTTTGTCGAGTGAAATATTGCAATAGTCTTCCCGATATTCCCTTTGACCCCAAGTTTATCACATACCCCTTTGACCAGAACAGGTAAGGGTCGGCGGTAGAATTGGGCGTTTTGGGTAAAGGTTACTGGATCTCCTCTCACCGGGGTCCGTGTCTTCATAGGTTTGTGCAGTATAAAGCCACCTCCTTGGAGAAGCAGCATAAACATGACCTCCTGACGGAGCCGGACCTGGGGGTCACCATCGACCTCATCAACCCTGACACTTACCGTATAGACTCCAATGGTGAGACCGGGAGCTATGTATACGCTCGTGAGAACGGCGGCACTGAGGCGCAATTTGATACATTGTCGTCTTTGTGATTTCAGTTCTGCTGGATATTGCAGATGAGAAACTTCTTGAGGAGGAAATTCAAGCCCCCAGCAGCTCCAAGAGGTACGTACTGCAGCCGGAGGTGGGCGATCCGGTCCCATGGCAATAAGCTGATCACAACGTGTCACCCAGCGATCAGCTGCAATCTGTGGGGAAACTTGGTAGTAAGTGTTTAATATCCCTGCAGCGCCACCACAGTAGAAATTAAGTATTACACAGTGCACATTCTTATCGTTGTGTTGTCTGTGTAATACGGGACCGATCCTCCAGAGCGAGAGACGCTCATTGTAACCGCTCTCCACTCTGGCCATGAGATGAGTATCCTGAACAGATGACCCCAACCCCTATCAACTTTAAGGGAGACCTCCCATCAGAAAATTTAAGGAGCACCTGTAATTTCTCCTGACACGTCTGTTTTAGTAAATACTTGTATTCCCCTTAAAACAACAATTCCGCAGCATCTTGTCTTAGAACTCTTTGTTGTGCCGTTCCTCTGTTATGCCTCCTAGAAATGTATAAATAAATTGACAACTGGGTATCATTCTCCTTGTCTGAGGCGTGTCCCCTCACTGTCTCGCTCTGTCAGCACTGATTGGACAGGCTCAGTCTGTGCAGGAACACCCCCCCAACTCGTAACAGCCAGTTGTCGATTTTAGTCATAAATTTCTAGGAAGAATTACAGAGGAACGGCACAATGTAGAGTTCTATGAAAAGATGCTCCAAAATGGTTATGTTTTGGGGAATACAATTATTTACTAAAACAGACGTGTCAGGAGAGGCGACAGGTTCTGTTCTACATTGCGGGTCTAAACCCTGAGGCTGCACTACTGAAGAATTTTGATGTTCTGTCCTCTTCCGATTTGTGTCAGGTACTTTGTTGTCAATGTGAACTTGTGCCGATCACCCTTCCATATCAATATCCGCATCCTGCCTCGTATAGCGATAGATTATGTGTGGACATCTGTGATAAAACTGCACCCCGAAAGGAATCAGACCAGGAAGTGTTGTCATCAGACTCTCAGTAGTGCAGCCTCAGGCTTAGGCCTCATGCACAGAGCCGTGCCCGTAATCATGGACCGTGTTTGTGGGCAGCTGCCCGCATTCTCATCCCGTGCTCCCATACAAAGTATGGGAGCACAGCCCGTAAAATGCAAAAATATACGGGAAGGTGTCCGTGGCCAATAGCAGTGAATGGGTCCATAATTGCGGACAATTTTTACGGTCGTGTGCAGGGGCCTTAGGGCCTGTAACTTTTAACCCCTATAGGACCCAACATTTTTTATTATACCTTTCAATATTCTGATTGTAAAAAAGCTTTGCTTTAACTCCGGCATGGCTGTACGAGGCCTTGGTTTTTGTGGAATAAGTGGTTCTTTTTGGGGGTACGTACACTGAAGGGTTAAACTTTTATGAATTTATAATATGGGGAAAGGTAGACTAAAAACGATTTTATATATTTTTTTACGCTGGTCACCGATCATCCTGAATAGTGTTATTTATTGCACCGGTTACTACGATTACGGACACACTTTGATCCGCCTCTTCTATGGCGCGGCCAGCATTGACCGCAGCTTAAAATGGGTTAAATGTCCAAGAACAGGAATTTCTCTGATATTCACCATCATAGTTTATTTTCTCATGTGATGTCGGTGCCGTAAACAATTCCTACTAATTTAGAGGATTTTCGGGGTGACCCAGATGGGTGTTCTGTCGCCCCCCCCCCCCCTTTCTCTACAATCTGATGGGGGCAGTTGTCCTCCTCTGTTCCTCTGGCAGGCCGGTTATTGTGTTACGTTACTTCCATGTTAACCCTCTCTTCTTCCGGCAGGTCTCAGCAGCATGCTAAAGTCGTCCCCTGGATGAGGAAGACTGAGTACATCTCCACAGAGTTCAACAGATACGGAATCTCCAACGAGAAGCCTGAAGTCAAGTAAGTGGCGCGTGCGGGCCTCATATCTATACGCCTGCCATTGTCCATGGTGGCAGTAAATGAATATAGGTAGAAGTGCATTGCTGGTTGTGGCTGTCCGAGCCCCCAGAGCTGACATTGGTCACATCTGGGGCTTTTGGAGCGCAGTAGTAGTGCAGTTTAGTGCTGCACCACAACCGTCAAATGCGTGATTAACCTTAAAGTGGTTCTCCTAGACACATTTATGGGGTATTGATAGGATATGTTCTAAATATCTGACCTCTGGGTTGACCGTTCTCCCATTCTCAGCAGAGAGGTGACCGCTCATGTGTAGTCGCTCTCCATTAAAGAGACCCTTTAGTTGTAATTTCCCGCCAAAACAGACATTGAACACGAGAACCGCTACTTCACGCTGAGTACGATGCCCAGAGGGTAGTGTGCACGGGTCCACTTCTAATAGTACCCGTCCATGATACTCTCCGGGGGTCATACATCTGCGGCAGCAATTGTACCGCCCAGTGAGCAGGAGCGTCTCCACGCCTGATGTGCTTTCGGGTGGGAAAGTACAACTGGAGGGACTTTAACGTCGGTGGTACAGGAACAGCCAGGAATCTCACTTGGCCGTATCCTTCTCTTCTATATAATGGAGATTAACAACCTTTCTGCATAGACTGGTGGAGCAAACACTTTAAGGACTTGTTCACACAGTGCAGATTTTGCCAGTATTTTTCAGGCCAAAAACAGAACCAAAACAGAAGAAATATATCAAGGCCTTATAGGTCTGCTCTCCTGGATTACATTCAGGTTTTGGCTTCTAAAATGCAGGCAAAATCTGCACTGTGTGAACATACACTAATTCTTTGGATTAGTGACGGTCCAGGGTTAGACATGGACTCAATGTGCCTTAAATGTCTGTAGTGGGAGGTCCCCTTTTAAAGGGTTTTCCGGGACTTTGACATTGATGGCCTATCCTTATCAGACCGGTGGGATGCAACACCCGTCATCCCACTGATTAGCTGAGTGAAGGGTCTGGTGTTCCGATCGGCACTTCTTCCCCCTCATTGTTTACCAGGCACAGCGCCCTACATTTTGTAGTGGCTGTGCCTGGTACTGCAGCTAAGTCCCATTCAAGTGAACAGGACTGATCTGCAATACCAGGCACAGCCTCTACCAAATGTAGGGCGCTGTGCCTGGTAAACAATGAGGGGGATGATGCACTTGTCAACTGATCGTGGGGCTGCCAAGAATTGTGTTCTGTACAATCTGATATTGATGGCCTATCATAATTGATTGGCTCCATTCTTTTATATGCTTTAGAGTTCTACATCTGTATTAAAAGTGTATTCTTGTATCAGCAAATACATTATACATTTTTCCAATATACATTCTGTCAATTCTTTGCTGTGTACATTTTGAAGATCTCTGCTTGCTGTCATTCAATAGGAACCTTCATTGTTTACCTCCAGCGGACATAAAGCTGTCATGGTTACACCAGTGCACATAACTGTACTGTAACGATCCCAGCACCTGTGTGACCATTAAATTGTAAACCATGAAGGTTCCTATTAAACGACAGCAAGCGGAGATCTTGAAAAACACGAGGAATTGATACAGAAAGTATATTGGAAAAGTGTCTAACTTCTCATGGGGCAATGAAAAAGCTTTTTTTACTTGCGGATTCCGGAATATCCCTATAATGACAGGAATAACATCTACACGGTCAGCTTTTTGGGAGTCTTGGAAGGGTTTACAGCGACTCGTTCTCCGTTAATCTATGTTTTTTTTTTTCTCGTGTTCAGGATCGGAGTGTCCGTCAAGCAGCAGTTTACAGAGGACGACATCTACAAGGACAGGGACAGCCAGATCTCTGCTATTGAGAAGACCTTTGAAGATGCTCAGAAACCTGTAAGTGCAAACACGATGGATCCAAAATAAGGACCCCAACCCACCCCCCCACCCCTGCATAACTGAGACTTTATTAACTCCTTCATTCTTTCAGATTACTCAACATTACAGCAAGCCACGCGTCACCCCAGTGGAGGTCATGCCTGCCTTCCCCGACTTCAAGGTATGGAGGTGTTTGGTTATGTCGTTGCACATTTCCCTTTAAATGTGTAATTCACTCTGAATATGTTACCCCCCCCCCCCTTCTATTTCCAGATGTGGATCAATCCCTGCGCTCAGGTCATCTTTGACTCTGATCCTGCTCCTAAGGAGACGTCCGGCACCACAGCGCTGGATATGATGTCACAAGCCATGATCAGGTGAAGACTTCTCTCTCCCCCTATAATGCAGCGATTGTCTGCCGCTGACGGCTGGTGAGAAGACCGACCGTTCATGTATTTATCTGTTTATCCGTAGGGGGATGATGGATGAAGAAGGAAACCAGTTTGTGGCCTACTTTCTGCCAGGTGAAGACACCATGCGGAAGAGGAAGAGGGACCAGGATGAGGGCCTGGATTACATGGCGGATGATATGTAAGTGCAGAGAGGCTGAGAACGTGATGCCTGCCGGCTTCCATGTATTAGACCCAGTGCGTTCCTCTTCCCTGTCCATATTGGGAGTGATTGTCTTTCTGTTCATATCTATTACTGTTCCTGTGCCTTCCATTAAGCGGAAAACCTTTTCTCTACAGATATGATTACAAGATCGCCAGAGAGTACAACTGGAACGTCAAAAACAAGGCCAGCAAGGGATACGAGGAGAACTACTTCTTCATCTTCCGTGAAGGCGATGGTGTTTACTACAATGAGCTGGAAACCAGGTGGGGAACATGTTTTTATTTTTTTTTTTAAAGTGCGAAGGTTTGAAGTAGAAAGCTACAGGCCGAGCAAACTTCATAATATATATATATATATATCTTTCTCTCTCTCTCTCTCTTTCTCTCTCTTTCTCTCTCTCTAAAAAAACAAACATTCGCACACCGTTCTTGTTGTAGATTTTCTGCGTTCTCCGTAAGAGCAGCAATATCGCAGAAAAACACTATAATCATCTACTTTCCAATTTGGAGTGGCTGATAACAGGGAGCAATAGATTGCATTGCAATGGTCATGTGTTGGGAATAGATTCCGCTTTAATTTTAGTGCTGTCTTTAGATGCACCGGTTTTGGTGAGTGAATGTTGGCCATGTATTGGCTTTGTGTGGGTTCTGGGTGTTACGTTTGTGATTGCGGACTGTGTGGTATAACCCGGAGGTTTTTCACATCTTTACAGAGTGCGTCTCAGCAAGAGGAGGGTGAAGGCCGGCGTCCAGTCCGGAACAAATGCTGTGCTGGTGGTGAAACACAGAGACATGAATGAGAAGGAGCTGGAGGCTCAGGTAACATTGGGAGCTCGAAGGGAAAGATTCTGTAGAGCAGTGGCCCGCAAACTGTGGCTCTACCGCTGGGTTGGAACAACAACTCTGTCATTCCAGACATATTGGGAGTGGTAGTTTCACTACAGCTTGTAGAGAATGGGAAATAAGTCCTAATATAACATTTAAAGGACAACTAAACTTTTGACATGGCAGAAGTTTTGATCGGTGGGGTTCTGTGTACTGGGACCCCTACCGATCAATAAAATAAAGCGGCAGAAACGCTCGGGTGATTGCTGTGCCGCTTTGTTTCTTATCCGATTTCCTCGGAAAACCGAGCACATGGTTCAAGGACCCATAGATTTTCTATTGAGTCCATACACCGTTCAGAGGAAAGCAGATCAGAAACTAAGCGGCACAGCGTTCACCTGAGCGCCTCTGCCGCTTCTTTTTAGGGATCGGTGGGGGGTCTCCGTGTATGGACTTCTCACAAATCACTGTTACCCTTTTTAAAGGTTTGTCTAGCTCAGGGGGTTTCTGATTGTTTTCTCTGCGCTTCTAGGAAGCCCGTAGAGCTCAGCTGGAGAACCACGAGCCCGAGGAGGAAGAGGAGGAGATTGGGGTGGATCGTGAAAATCAAGGATCAGGTAAGTGATCACCCAGCACAACTCCTGTATTTCTTTCTCTCATTCACACTGACTAATTCCCTGTTCCTTATCGTGATCGTCTACAATTCCTCTCCTTGTGTGTTTTTTTTTTTTTTATCCAAATCTTCTGTCTTCCCTGTGTTAGACTGGTCTAGAAATGTCATAACATATGCTGATGACTATTAGTTCTGACTACGGAGATAAGCAGCCGTATAACTCCTAGACCATGGCAAATGCAAACCTTAAAATTGAAGCCATCTAAAAAAGGAAATGCAACTTATGCTGAAAATTCTGCAGGGGGCGATACAAGTTAGTACACGGGGCTTGATACGTTCTTTGACCTGATTTTCTGCCTCCTCTTTTCACAGATGCAGAAGATGGAGACAAGGGCAGTGACAGCGAGAAGGAAGGGAGCGCCGGCGAAGCCTCCAGCAGCGAGAGCGAGCGGGAAGACGCGCAAGAGGAGAAAGAGGAGGACAAGGAAAGCAGCGAGGAGGACAGGGCTGCTCGAGATAAGGAGGAGATCTTTGGAAGTGATGATGATGAAAGTGATGACGATGCGCAGAATGAGAGCGGGGGTGAGGGAGAAGACAGCGGAAGTGAAGAGGAAGAAGAGAAAACCAGAAGAAGCCGGAGTCGCAGCCGCAGCGCCAGTAGTAGTCCTTTTGGGAGCGACCGTTCTCAGCAGGATAATGATGACCAGAGCGGCAGTGACCAGGGCTCCGCATCTAGTGACGGTAGTGACAGTGACTGAGCCCCACGTGTCGGGTATACCACGTTTTGTACATATTTGTTTGTATTATACTTTTAGTTGAATAAAATTTTTTCCATGAGTTGGTGTCGAGCAAAATATAGCGGCTGGAGACGTGTCCTAAGAGGATGATTACTAGACCTACAAGTGTCCACGTGTTCCGCTATCACTTCGCTGTAGAGAACAGGATATAGGACGAGGAATAATCTTCAGGTGTATTTCCTTAGCGTAAATTAGTAACGTTTGAAGTATCGTTCAGAGAAGTTGTAATGTACAATATATCAGTCATGTATAGGATACTTAAAGAGGAACTCCAGCAGATGTCTGCGTGACCACTAATATGGCGGTCATTACTACTCTCATAGGGGTTGTCATACGACCATGCCAGACAATGGTCCAGGTATCGCAACAATACAGAAAAAGGGGGGGGGGGATAAGCCACTTGACAAACCTCGGAGGAGCAGTTTTGGTAGTCACCTTTCCCCCCCCCCCCCCCCCCCCCCATGTAAATAAAAAGGATCAATCTAGTCGGAGAGCATTATTTGGTTATCCTCTAAAATGTTATTCAGTTGTTCATTATATGTTAAAAAATTGGGTGACAAAAATATGGCTGCTATCACAGCTCCCACAGGGGGTTCCCAGACTCCTGAATAGCGTGGTTATGCAGCAATGCCCCCCCCCCCGCTGTCTCCATATCAACCAATATGGCCACTGCCGATACCACAGTGAATGTCTGCCGAGTCCTGAATAACAAAGGAGCTCCGTAGAGCTGCCCTGTTCAGGATTTGGCTGACCTCCCTTGTGGGACCGGTAGTGGCCGTCATATTGGTTGCCACCCATCTATCACAGAAACAGATATAACTTAGAAACGGCTGTACCACAGGCTGTCGGCATACTGGGGGTTGTAGTTTCCTTACAGCTGGAGCGGTAGACCGTCTTCTAATGTGGGCCAAAAGCAAGGAACTTAACTAAACCTTCGGCTGTCCTGCTACCCAACTCCTATACTGATGGGAGAAGGATCGGATGACACAAAATATCTGCTTACAGATTGTCTTCACCTTTTATGTGCTCCAAGGGATGAGACTTTCACTTTTTAGTAGGCTCCCCTATAGGCATACAGATTTTTATAGATCATATAATAATAGCACTTACAGGTGACCGGACAGATCTAGCACACAATAATAGCGCTTACAGGAGACCAGGGCAGATAATAGCACTTACAGGTGACCGGACAGATCTAGCACACAATAATAGCGCTTACAGGAGACCAGGGCAGATAATAGCACTTACAGGTGACCGGACAGATCTCGCCGATAATACCACTTCCGGGTGACCGGGCAGATCTAGCACATAATAATAGCACTTACAGGTGACTGGACAGATCTAGCCGATAATGATAGCACTTCCAGTTGACGGGGTAGATCTAGCAGATCATACCACTTACAGGAGACCGGGGCAGATCTATCATAATAATAGCACTTACAGGTGATGGGGCAGATCTAGCAAACCTGAAATTTCACAAAATGACTTGTGGCATCCTGTGACAGTGCCATGTTTAGTCACTGAGCTCTTTAGTGTGACCCATACTACTAGCAATGTTCCTTATGGAGCTTACATGGCTGTGTGCTTGATTTTATGCACCTGATGGTAATGGGTAAGGCTGAATACCCTGAACGCAATAATTAGGGGGGGGGGGGGGGGGGGTGTCCACGTACTTTGGGTCATATAGTGTAATGTTCAGTAGCTGTAAAGTTTTTCAGTTCCCACCTGTCAGGACTTAGTTTGCTTATTCTCTAGTGATTCATTGGCCGGCACCATGTCATCTTTATTCCTTACCCCTTTGTCACCGCAACCATAAGAATTTTCTCCTTCACTTCCTTATCTTACACAATGGGCTCATTCTCCCGTCCTCGTCGGAGGACATTTTCTTGACCTGAAATTCTCACAATTTTCTTTTGTACGTTTTTGGGTTAACCACAAATGTGACTCCTGCAGAAAGAAGTGAATGGGATTCCCATAGGACAGTCCGACACTTTACCAACCAAACCGAAGAAGTACAGTAGATCCGATCACACGCGTTTTATGCAATGAAGAGAAAGCTGAAGAAAGAGCATCGTCTGTGTAGATGTTACTGACCACATCTGGACTATTAGGCCTGGTCTAATTAGACCTAAATAGTGGTAAAGTGATCCGTAATAACCAGAAGTCTACTTTAAACGGTACATGCACCTTTAAATATATCATCGAGATATAGATGTTAGGTGGGGTTGTATGAGATTCGAAAAAAATATGACTGCTTTCTTCCAGAAACAGCGCCACTCCCCTCCTTAGTCTGTGCTTGGTATTGCAGCTCAAACCCAATTCCTTGAATACGGCTGAGCTGCAATACCAGACGTAGCCCATGGACAGGGGTGGCACTGTTTCTGTAGAAAGCTTTTTTTTTTTTTTTTAAATTCTCATACATCCTCTTTAAGTATAATGGAATGGGGAGCATTGTGGATCTCATAAAAGGTTTGTATTTTGAGTCATTCTTTGTATGCGGCCACACATTTGTATTCACTGATCATGCGTCCGGGCAGGTGACGTTGGAGGTGTCACCATTGGCGGATGAGGGTGAGCAGCGACTGATGATATGTAACGCTTTTATGGACGGAGAGCACGGGTTTGGAGATTTATATGGACCGTGACTGTCTTGTAAAGATTTCTGTGTGTGAATCAGTCGTTCTAAGAAGGGAGGAGGCGTGAAAGACGAGCAGGATCAGCGTCATCATAAAAAGATAAAAGCCAGTATAATAATTCCCTGTGGTTTTGGCCACAGAGCAGGTTCATGACCTAATCATACAATTTGATCTTCTACCATTAGGAATTGACCACTGTTGGACTGGGATACAGTGGGCCCACCATAGGTTCTAGGGGGTCCGTTCCCTCCAGTTACACACTTTTAGTTGCCATGTAAGCTTTTCTTTGTGAAATAACCCAAAAAGTGCTAGACCCCAGCAAGTGATCAGCAGGTTGGGTTGTCTTCTGCTGAACCTCGTGGATCATGTTGGATTTTGGCCTCGTCATTTTGTCAGAACTTTAGACCACCGGAGGATGTTTTGCTAAGTCAGTCCAGGTTTGACCAGGCCGTGGACCTATCCAGAGCTAAATGGTAACAACTGGTTTTACCAAATGCATTTCACAAAAGAAACGGATGGTTCTTCGTTTTCGACCATGTATTCAATGATGCCTCCAGGACCACAGATTGGCCACCCAAGATGGAAAGCTACAAGTAAAAACTGAACGCATGCTTATTAGTCCTCATCAGTGCACGGTCCAGGATAGTCAACAGCAGTAGGTCCAGCGAAAACAGAAAATACTCCCAGAAACATTTTAGTCTGGAGAAGAAAAGGATCTCACACATGGAAAAAAAAGTTAGTCATAGGAAGTATTAGTAATATAGTTTGAAAGGCTGAAAGAAGACGTAAGTCCATCCAGTTCAGCCTATTATCCTGCAATGTGGATCCACAAGAAGGCAAAACCCTCATGAGGCAGAAGTCAATTTCTCATCTTAGGAAAAAAATTCCTTCCCGACTCTAAATCTGGATCAGAATAAATTTCCTGGATCAACGCCCCATTTCCGGTAATCTAGTAACCATAACTTGTAATATTACTACACTCAAGAAAGACATCCAGGCGAATTCACCTTAACTTCTGGTAGAGTACCATAGTCTCACTGCTCTTACAGTAAAGAATCAATCCTCTTCTTTGTTTGTGTAGAAACCTCCTTTCCTCTCTAGATGTCCTCCTTGTTATAGTTACAGTCCTGGGTATGAATATATCATGAGAGAGATTTCTGTATTGACCTTTGATATATTTATACATAGTTATTAGGTCATCCCTCAGCCCTAATTTTGAGAATTTTTCTGGGTACTGTAGTACACCCATTCCATGTATTACTTTGGTAACCCGCTCAAGCTCTACTATGTCTTTCTTTATCACTAGTGCCCCAAAACAGTACACAATAATCCATGTGCGGCCCGGCTAGAGAAGCCACAGATGAATTTGAGACCAGGGTAGTGTTGCATTTTGGTTGGTTGTCCACAGGATACTACCCTTGCCTATTAGGATATTGAGGACTCCCGTTCACCAATGCTTGCTGGCTGCTTTCCTACACTTACAAACAGCCCCTTCTAATAAAGTCTGTGGACGTTACGGAAAGAGCTGCTTGCACTTCTCCATTGACTTCTATGGGGAAGGCAGCCAATGTGAATCAGGGAACAAGGTCATTAGAGCGGGTGCATGCAGTTGCCTAGCAACAGGTATTGCAACCAACGAGAGACTACAAAAAACCTCCATGCTCCAGAACTATTTTAAAAGGAAATGTAAACATTAAAGTGAAGCTCCACCAATAAGCCGCTTGCTGGTACATCATTGTATAATAAAAAGTGTAAAACGGTTTGAATGAGTTGCACCAAATTTGTCATACGACATGCACGATTTTGATAAATTTGCTGCAATTTGCACCATATTCAGCGTCTCGTAAATGGATGCATCTTCTGCAGCATTAATAAATCTTCCCCTTTGTGTTAGTTTTGCCTGCACATTATCGGGACAGGTTTATCCATTCACTTTCAGCAAACAGAGATCTTGAAAATGATGAAGAATTGAAACAAAGTATATTAGAAAGCTGCAGGACTTTCTATTCTACAATGATTAAAGAGGCTCTGTCACCAGATTTTGCAACCCCTATCTGCTATTGCAGCAGATCGGCGCTGCAATGTAGATTACAGTAACGTTTTTATTTTTTAAAAACGAGCATTTTTGGCCAAGTTATGACCGTTTTTGTAGTTATGCAAATGAGGCTTGCAAAAGTCCAACTGGGCGTGTTTACAGTAAAAGTACAAGTGGGCGTGTATTATGTGCGTACATCGGGGCGTGTTTACTACTTTTACTAGCTGGGCGTTCTGATGAGAAGTAACATCCACTTCTCTTCAGAACGCCCAGCTTCTGGCAGTGCAGACAGCGTGTTCTCCAGAGATCACGCTGTGACGTCACTCACAGGTCCTGCATCGTGTCGGACGAGCGAGGATACATCGGCACAAGAGGCTACAGTTGATTCTGCAGCAGCATCAGCGTTTGCAGGTAAGTAGCTACATCGACTTACCTGCAAACGGCGATGTAGGACCTGTGAGTGACGTCACAGCGTGATCTCTTGAGAACACGGCTGTGTCTGCACTGCCAGAAGCTGGGCGTTATGAAGAGAAGTGGATGATACTTCTCATCAGAACGCCCAGCTAGTAAAAGTAGTAAACACGCCCCGATGTAACACACATAATACACGCCCAGTTGTACTTTTACTTTAAACACGCCCAGTTGGACTTTTGCAAGGCTCATTTGCATAAATACAAAAATGGTCATAACTTGGCCAAAAATGCTCGTTTTTAAAAAATAAAAACGTTACTGTAATCTACATTGCAGCGCCGATCTGCTGCAATAGCAGATAGGGGTTGCAAAATCTGGTGACAGAGCCTCTTTAAGCTTTATTGACATTAAGGCCTCATGCACACGACCGTGATTTTCGGGTCGGCCGGCTGCGGAGTGTCACCCGCGAGCCGCCCGCAGATCGCGGGCCGCCCATTATTTTCTATGAGCCTGGACACCACAGTCGTGTGCATGGCCCCATAGAAATGAATGGGGCTGCAATTCTCCTGTGGATTTTCGGGTGAATTGCGGCTGCAAAAGCACATTCGTGTGCATGGGGCCTTATCCAGAAAACTATGTAAAGCTGGGAAGTAACAACTGTATATAGTTTAATTTGGAACAACTTTTAAGTAGGTTTTTATAAAAAAAAAATGTTTTTACTTTTCGAGATACATCTTCTATATATCCTGTATACATAGAAGCTGTAACTTGCCGTCTTAGCCGAATCCGTCAGTTCTGCAAGACTAAGGGTATCTTCACACGGCTTATCAAAATATATCTGAAAATATGGAGCTGTTTTTAGGCAAAAACAGCTCCTAATTTTCAGACGTTTTTGTAGCAACTCGTGTTTTTTGATGCGTATTTTACGGACGTTATTGGAGCTGTTTTTCAATGGTCAATGAAAAACGGCTAAAAAAAAAGTCCCAAGAAGTGTCCTGCACTTCTTTTTCGCGGGCGTCTTTTTACGCGCTGTATTTTGACAGCGATGCGTAAAATTACACCTCGTGGGAACAGAACATCGTAAAACCCATTGCAAGCCACGGGCAGATGTTTGTAGGTGTAATGGAGCCGTTTTTTTTCAGGCGTAAAACGCTCGAATTACGTCTGAAAACACTGCGTGTGAACATACCCTAACAGCTTCGGTGAGCGCCGATCCTGCATGTCTCTGACCGGTTATCGATCACATCTAAGTTCTTGAAAATAGGTGGATTCTGCGCGTCAGAAACAATACAGGACCAGTGCTCACCGAAACCGTCAGTCCGGCTGACCTGACGAATTCGGCTTCTAAGTATTTTATAAAACCTATGTATAGTGATTTAACCCCCACATATCTGGTATCTCTATAACCGTCACAAAATTTACCATAAATATATACACTTGAGGTCGGCAACAAACCACGTTAAAAAAAATTAAAAAATAATATGGTGGAATTGTGTTTTTGCAAAAATAAAAACGTAATTAGTTAAAAATGGCTCGGTCCTGAAGGGACACATGAAAAGAGACACCGAGGTTCAGGGCTTGGGTGTAGCTGCTTCCGATCGTATTCTCTATAGCTACTCCCCTGGGGACACAACAGGGTGGCATGCGCTCCAGTAAGGACTCCACGTGTCCTATGGGAAAAATGCCCAAAAACAAATAAAAAAACTGCAGATGCGCCGAATAATGGATTTGCGCTCCTTCCATGTGCACGGACATCGGGGTGCGATACAGACAGTCCTGTTCTTTGTGGCTCTCCAGGTACAGGCTGATAACACGTTGCAGCTCCACTAGTCGCTCACGCCCTCGCTATATTTTTATCACTACAGACACAGTTTAGTCATAATAATAATAATTACTACACCACAAGCCGAGCGCAGAGCTGAATCAGTTTATTACTGGGCAGGATTGTCAGCAGCTCAGATGTGTCCTCTGCTCCATGGCGGCTGGTGAGTACATTTACTGCTCCTGGGACTCCACAGATCTAAGCGGGAACTCTAGACCTCACCTGGAGGGGCACAGGTGCTGCTCTGATCTTTTTGGAGTGGGTGTTAGATAAAGATTTAGCAGAGTTGAGTTTGTCAGCACAGCAGAGCTGGGTTTGTTACTTGGTCATTTAGCTTTTCTAACCTCTTGAATGGGAAATCTATCATGACCATTATCATGCTATGCCAGAATGACTGAGAATTCCCCAAAAAAGTGGAAATCTCCCAGACTTCTGAAAGTGTAGGCTTTTCTTCCGGGCTCATTGGTGGTTCAGAGGCGGCAGCAGGAACTGACTTGTGTCCCTACGTCTCGTCTCTATATGCGCAAGTGTGCATCTGTTATTCCGTAGACAGCTGGGACTAAGGCCTTATGCACATGACTGTGCATTTGCGTCCGCAATTTATCCGCATTTTTGCAGATAAATTGTGGATCAATTCATTTCTATGGCTTCATGCACACGACTATGGTTTTCACAGATCCGTGCTGTGACCGCGAATTCAGACCGCAAAAACTCATTTTACGGTCCAGAATTGCGGCTTCACTAAACTGGTGAAATCTTTTTTTTTGTTGAGAATCTGTGAATCCTGATGACAAACAGAGGCACAAAAAAGTTTTTTTGCGCTCAAATGGACCGCAACGGATCCACGGTTTTGCAGATTGCACAACTAAGATGGGTGTGTGTGTGTGTGTGTGTGTGTGTGTGTGTGTGTGTGTGTGTGTGTGTGTGTGTGTGTGTGTGTGTGTGTGTGTGTGTGTGTGTGTGTGTGTGTGTGTGTGTGTATGAGGCGAAATGGTGGTACCCGCTGTCATCTCTGCACCATCAGTGGCATCATGATCAAGCCCTAGGTAATAGAAAGGAAGGGGCACTGTAGCTGGCACTGTTAAGGGGGCACTGTGGCTGGCATTGGTTCTGGCACTGTTAAGGGGGCATTGTGCCTGGTACTGTTATGTGTTCCTAAGATTAGTTATACTACAAAGAACTCATCGTGCCAAGTACACAGCATATTAGTATATGTCAAGGGCACAGAAGTGCAGAATTTAGTGTAGCAATAAACGCATTAATGTATCAAGTTACAGAGTCGGGCAAGAGTCGGACAAGTACTCCGTTGTTTATAGTTCTATAGAAATATTGATCACAGTTTGGCAACTTGCGTCATTCCAGCAGGTGTAGAACTAGAACTTCCAACATGGTAAAACACCCGGTCCCACAAATGCCTCAACGGCCTTTAATACGGGGTGACGATTGCCCGAACAATCATTGGTACAAACATTCATTCCGGATCATTGCCCAGTGTAAACATGCCCAGCGATCAAACAGCAAAACGCACTCGTCTGTCATTGATGGCATCGTTTAAACGGGTATAAAAAATAATGGTTTGTCGGCAGCACATCCCCCTCGTGTAAGGCCTTATTCAGACGAGCGTATTTTACGTCCGTGTGCTGTCCGTTGAAGCGTCCGACAGCACTGACCCATGCAAATGGGGCTATTTACACATGCATTTTTGCATGCACCGTCTGTCCGTTGCGTGAAACTCACTGCATGTCCTATCTTGGTCCATTTTTGCAGAACACGTCCATTTTGCATTGAAGTCTACGGGTGCGTGAAAAACACGGACAGCACACGGACGACATCTGTGTGCTGCCCGTGTTTCACACATCAGTTGCTAAAGAAACGCAGAGAAAAAAAACAGGAAATGTTTGTAGAGGGGAAACACGTATGTGAAAAACGGACGCCACACGGAGGCCAAACGGTACTGAAATTCGGTCCGGTTTTTTTGCGGACACGCTCTTCTGAATAAGGCCTAAAGTGTATGAGAACCCCCTCACGATCAATGCTACATGAAAATGAAAGTAAATTATGGGCAGTATGGCCCGTGTCAAAGGACCCTAAAGGTGTAATCACATGGCGCGGTTTTGCCGTATTTTTTTGGCCGCGTGGCTGAAATCCGCATAGAAAAAAAACCGCATATTTTGCAAATCATAGCAAAGCAAATACACATGCATTTTTTCAGTGCAGTTTTAAGCTGCGCGGCCAATAACGCGGCAAAGTTGCACCGTGTGAATATGCCCTTTGATACCAAAGTTGCCTAAGATCATCACAGATGTTTGGAGCTCTAGAATTAGACATTAAGGGAGATTTTCTGGCGTAGAAAACCACAATTTGCGCAGAAACTTGCTTGTTTTATAAGGGACTAGATTTGATTCTCAGGAGCACAGACGGTCAGAGATTCGCCTAATTTACTAAGACGCCCGCGCCTCTTCATAAATTAGGTGCATTTTACAGCGACTTTATTTAGATTAAAACTGGCGTATAAAGCACCCCCAATAATTTGTACCCGATGTTCTCCCTTATGACACTTCTTGGCTGGCATAAATTTTGCACATTTTACAACTTCTCTTAGCCATGCCGTTTTTCTAAACGCTTACAAACCTCTTAAAGGGCGACGTAAAAAGGGTCTTAAAATAGAAACAATTTGGCACCTGCCATGAACTCCACATTTTTGGCGCATTTTGCTTAGTAAATCTTCCACACTGTCTTGTTCTATGGCCATAGACATAAGATGGAGGTTGGACTGTGCATACATGACATTACCTCCCAACTTTCAAGTATTACAAAAAGGGACAAGCTATTTTTTTAAGCCACGCCTCTAATCCCACCCATACACACCCGATTCAGCCCACACAGTATCATGCTCCCATAATGCCTCCCACACAGTATAATGCCCACAAATGCCCCCATGCAGTATGCCAAATTATAGCTGCCACCATACATTATAATGTCCACAGATGTCCCCATGCAGTATAATGCCCAAACAAATTCCCCCATACAGCATAATGCCCCCATAGCTGCCCCTACACCATATAATGCCACACAGATGCCCCCATAGCTGCCCCTACACAGTATAATGCCCCATAGCTGCCCCCACACTGTATAATGCCAAATAGCTGCCCCCACACAGTATAAAGCCCTCTAGCTGACACCATACAGTATAATGCCCCCATAGCTGCCATCATACAGTGGAATGCCCCATAACTTCCCCATACAGCTTAATGCCCCCAAAGCTGCCCCCATACAATATAATGACCCATAGCTTCCCCACGCAGTATAATGCCCCCTTAGTTGCCGCTAGTGCCAGTGGCCACGTAGATAGTGCCACAGTGCCCATGTAGATAGTGCCCCTATATAGTGCCACAGTGACCCATGTAGATAGTGCCACAGTGACCCATGTAGATAGTGCCACCCTTCTGTAGATAGCGCCATTGGGACTCCCTCTAGAAGCGGAATACCCAGCCAGAGCATAGGCAGTGGATTGCGCTCCTTGAAGGAACCCCTGATGTCACTCTCCATATATGAACAGTGATGACAGTGGCTTCCCCTGGAGCGGAATATATGAACAGTGACCTCAGGGGTTCCCTCTAGGAGCGAAATCCCCAGCCAGAGCGTCGGCAACGGGGATCCCGCTGCAGGAGTAGCCACTGACGTCACTGTCCATATATCGGCGAGCGGATAGACATAAGGCCTATTAGGTGTCTTGTGGAGTTAGGCTTTGTTCACATCACGTTAATTTGCCTCTGTTTAACGTATACATCAGAAGAAGAAACCGGCACATACAGTGGCATCCGTTGACCATAAGGACCCATTGTAAAAACAACCTATACCGCATGGTATACGTTGTTTTACAATAAGGGGCAATTCACTGACACTTGGCAGATTAAAGCTGGAGACGAGTATGTTTCACAGAGGCCGGGGCCGATGCCATACCGCGGCTCCAATCACCCAAAAGGTTCCATTGTAAAAACAAAACGTATACTTTTAACATATACATTCTTCTCTGGATACTGTTGCATGGATTAGCGCAGTATACTACGCTATTCCATGCTTTTCTGGTAAACTAACATCTACCGGTCAGACGAAGGCCAAAAGTACACTCTTTTGGCTTCTATTTGGCAATGGAAGCCTCTGGACACGTTTAGCGTGTACATTGGGTCCTTTCCTAGCGTACATGCTAAACATATGGCAAAAATGTGATGTCAATGGGGCCCTAAACTCAACCCCGGGTAGATGCCTTCATGCATCTCCTATTAGGGTATGTTCACACGCAGAGTCAAAAACGGCGGAAAATTACAGGCGTTTTTGAAACTGAAAATGAAGCTTCTTTTCATTTGGGCTGGGTTGACACGACCACATTAACGTCCGTAATGGACGGACGTATTTCGGCCGGAAGTCCCGGACCGAACACAGTGCAGGGAGCCGGGCTCCTAGCATCATAGTTATGTACGACGCTAGGAGTCCCTGCCTCTCCGTGGAACTACTGTCCCGTACTGAAAACATGATTACAGTACAGGACAGTTGTCCTGCAGCGAGGCAGGGACTCCTAGCGTCGTACATAACTATGATGCTAGGAGCCCGGCTCCCTTCAGTGTGTTCGGTCCGGGACTTGCGGCCGAAATACGTTCCGTCCATTACGGACGTAACATGCTCGTGTCAACCCAGCCTTGGAGCTTCTTTTGAGGCGTTTTTCATAGTGTTCAATGGAAAATCAGCTCCAAAAAACGCCTCAAGAAGTGACATGCTACTTCTTTTTACGCTCCATTTTTTTTAAAACAGCGGTGTAAAAAAGACGCCCCGTATGAACTAAATGCTGTTTTTCCCATTGATTTCAATGGGAAGATGTTTGTAGGCGTTCAGCTTCCGTTTTTTCAGGTGTTTTTCGAGGCGTAAACGCCCCCAAATACGCCTGAAAACACTGTGTGTGAACATACCCTTAAAGTCATGCTAAATTCAGGCAGCCAAGTCCTCGACAACTTAGGGTATGTTCACACGGGCTATTTTCTGACGTTTTTCGGGCTGTAAACGCCTGAAAAATGGCCGAAAAATCGGAAGAACACCTCTAAAAATCTGCCCATTGATTTCAATGGGAAAAACATTTTTGTAGCAACTCGCGTTTTTTGCTGCGAATTTTCGGACGTTATTGGAGCGGTTTTTTAATGGTCAATGAAAAAACGGCTGCAAAAACGTCCCAAGAAGGGTCATGCACTTCTTTTTCGCGGATGTCTTTTTACGTGCCGTGTTTTGAAAACGAGGTGTAAAAAAACGCCCCGTTGGAACAGAATGCCGTATTTCCCATTGAAATCAATGGGCAGATGTTTGGAGGCGTTCTGCTTCGAGTTTTCAACCGTTTTTCTAGATGTTTAAGGCCCAAAAACCTCTGATAACACTCCGTGTGAACATACCCTAAGAGGGTTATTCAGGTTTTCAGCCTCCGAATGTAGACAAACATTCCCATTCACTGACATCAAGCAACTGCATACCTCCCAACTGTCAAGTATCGTAAAGAGGGGCAAGTGTTGCAGGAAATTTTTCCCCTTTTAAGTCACGCCTCTAATCCCACCCAATCCCCGCCCATACACACCCGCTTCAGCCCACACATTGATGCCTTATACAGTATAATGACCCATAGCTGCCCCATACGCTATAATGCCCCCTTAGCTACCAGCATACACTGTAATACCCCTTAGCTGCCACCATACACTATAAAGCCACGAAAGCTGCCCCATACAGTATAATGCTCCTGTAGCTTCCTGTAGTGTCAGTGCCCACAGTACCCATGTAGATAGCGCCACACACTGCCCACGTCGATAGTTCCACACACAGTGCCCATGTAGATAGCGCCACAGTGTCCCCTGTAGAAAGTGCCACCCTCCTCTGTAGCCATTGTGACTCCCTCGAGGGTCGGAATCCCCAGCCAGAGCATCTGCAACTCCGTGGCCGGAGGTTCCGCTCCTGGAGGAGCCACTGACGTCACTGTCCATATTGTTGACAGTGATGTCAGAGATTCCCTCTAGGAGCGAAATCCCCAGCCATAGCACCGACAACGTTCTGGCAAGGGATTCCGCTATGGAGGAGCCACTGATGTCACTGTCCATATATGGACAGTGATGTCAAGGGTTTCCCCGGGCTCAGCGCTTAAACTAGCGCTTCGCCCAGAGAGTCTGTACTAATGCTGAAGCAGGGAGCGGACGGTTCCCTGCTTTAACATTGGGCTCAACCGTATCTGCATCCCGAGGACGCAGATACAGTGGACACCGGGAGTCCGGGACATACCACCAGCCGAACGGGACAGCGCCCGAAAGCGGGGACTGTCCCACTGAATCCGAGACGGTTGGGAGGTATGAGCAACTGTCTTGAAAATGGTGAGGAATTGAAACACAAAGTCTATTAGAATGTTGTAGAACTTTTAATTATGCAATGATTAAGCCTTATTTGTATAAAACCTTTAAAGGGGTTTTCTGGAATTTTACATTGATGGCTTATTCTTTGTTTAGGCCATCAATGTGTGATCGGTGGGAGTCCCAACGATCAGCAGAACAAAAAGAATACCTCCGTATCTGACACAGTGCTGTCCATGTGCGTGACGCTGTATCTGGTACTGGAGCTCAGCCCATTAAAAAGATCAGGCCTGATCTGCAGTACCAGAAACAGCCACATGGACCAGTGTGTCACTGTGTTGCTACCAGTGATCTAGCGAGTACTGCTCCCCCTTCGTTCTGCTTATTGTGGGTGTCCCGAGGGTCTACAGATCACACATTGATGGCCTGGCCTAATCCCAGAAAACCCGTTTTTCTTGGCCCAATCAACAGTTGCATTCTTAACGACCCTTTCACACAATTGACATTTATCACCAATCTACAGGATACGTGATAAATGCCTTACTGCTGGGATACCCATGATCACTAAAACGGGGTCCCGCGTCCCCATTCCGCCTCACTGCACGACGGCAGTGAGAATAACTATGAATGGAGCAGCGATCCAGCGTTCTGCTGCTGTCCGGCCCATATACATTGAATGGAGTGACACTGCATGCTCGACCTCAGCTCCATTCAAGCTCATTACTGCTGGGGGTGCAGTGAGGAGGAACTGGGGGGCTCAGGACCCACATTCTCGTGATCAGTGGGGGTCATAGCAGCTAGGCCCCAAGCGATCAAACATTTATCACCCCTGGATAGGTATTAAATGTCAATTGTGGGAAAACCCCTATAAAAGAAAATGCCCTTAAAAAGTACAATGCTAGTTAGAAAGGCCACAGAAGTTTTGAAGGTATCTCCCCCCTTGTGGCACCTTCATTGACCTGTACTGAGGTATACGGAGGATCATTGACAGTATAATTGTGACTAATGTGTGACCTGATTGGCTGCAGGTCGACTTAAAGGATGAAGATTTGGCTGAGAAAATCCTTGACTGTTAACTGAGAAACCCTCGTCAGCATGTCTCCACCAGCCGGAATCCAGCATGGAGAGAAGGACGTAGACGAAGACGATGGATTATACACATGCGTTGAGTTGCATTTTAAGTGCCCCCCCATACCAGAACTCTTGACCGCTACTGGGTTGCCCTATTACTGGGGAGCTTTGAATAAGCACCAGGCAGATATTTTGTTACTTGGCCGCCCTGATGGGACATTTCTCCTCCGAAACTCATCTCAGGACGGTTGCGCATTTGCTGTCACTTTCCGCCGACAAGGACGCACCCGTCACGCCCGTGTCCAGTACAGGGGTCAACATTTCAGCTTCCACTGGGGGAGTTTCCATTCTCCTTCAATCCGCCACCTGCTGGAGCATTATAGTGACCCCAGATCCTGCACATTTTTCGAGCCGCTCTTGTCCACGCCTTTGAATCGCACCAACCCTATAAGTCTTCAAGAGCTCTGCCGGGCAGCAATCAATGCTCTCATCCCGCATGAAAGAATTGGGCAACTTCCCATACCCAGGCCCATGAAGGAATACCTGTGGGAGTACCACTACACAGAGACATTTCCAGGGACTGAAGAACAACTCTGGTGAGAATGACTGACAACATCCGCTACTTGGAGAGAAGACGAGAAATGAGGATTCTAGAAGGTGCAACAATATAGTTTCTACAAAGTAACAGAACTAAGCAGGCCCTGCCCCGACATCCCATTTAGCCGCCACTTAGGAATAGACAAAGGGCAACCTCTTCCTTTGCTACCCCCCCCCCCCAAAAACACAGGGATGATCTTCCGCACATCATGTGATCATCACCTTATTTATACAATCCCACCCAGCAATCATTGACAGACATCATTGACCATTTCACTTTTTAAAGATACAGTGGTCTATTTTTGTAGACAATGTAAAATATTAGAAAATTAAGATTTTGTCTCATGTTAAAGCTTATACATGGTTAATATACTTTGTTTAAATTCCTCACCTTTTTCACAAGCTCTGCATGCTGTCAGTGAATGGAAACATTACAACCAGAGGCTGCAAAGCCATTGCGATTATGTAAGGCATAGGTGCACAGCGCTCTAACAGTGTATCAGTTCTCTCACTTGCACCTGGGTCAGTTGGGCATGACGACAGGTTTACATTTAGCAAGCAGAGATCTTGAAAATGGTGAAAAAATAAAACTTTTGATAAATACAAGAACTTTTAAATTGAATACCTGGGAAATACCCAACGAAGGACCGAGCAAATCCGCTAAACTACGGCTATTCCTGAACTACATGCCATGAAGCGGAGCTCTAGTAAACACGAATGCTTCGGTGTGATGAAGACATGACGGACACCAATAAAATGTCTACGTTAGTGAGCAATGTTGTTACACCAGTTCTTTAATTGACTAAAGCCACGTGACTGATGAGAATAGAACATTTTGTAATCTTGGCATTAGGCAGATGGGTGGTTATATAATCGGGGAGGGCTCGGCAGCACCTTTAACCCTTCAAATAAACATTTGTGTACTTCCAGTGCGCCCCATGGACTGGGCGTGTGCTGTACACGTGTGTCGGAGCATGTCCTGTACATGATGTCACCTCCCATGTGTTGTACTTGTCCTGCAATTACGTAACCTCCTTCCCAGGGCGTCAGGAACAACCGCACATTGGATTATTTCCAACTTGAACAGAAGCAATACTCACGGACCGCTCCAGGTGTAAATTACAACCTCGTCTTCATGGTTAGGAAACATAGTTGTAAAAAATGTATATATAACAAAGCGTTCTATACGGAAGAATGCTACACACGGTTATAGGGGCTGACTGGTTTAGAAAAATAAGGTTTCTCACTGTGTAACGGATAGATGTGCAGGGTCCTCCAGCCGGCCCATTGAAATCATGCTATGATGTAATGATTCATTTCACCTGTGGGGGCGATGCAGAGAAATTGAACATTAGATGGCAGATTATCGCTGATCGCTGAGGGACACCATGCAATCTGGGTGCCTGTACAGCGACACATCAAGCCATCAATACCAGTTCAGACACCGGCCCACGCTACACAGCAGGAAATAGACGTGGTCTCAACACAGTGTGTGTGATTGACTGCTGGTGTGATGCCGACCCAGTTTTCTAGAACATAGTCGGGTATCAAGGACAACCCAAACCAATAACTGAGAATCCAGAAGGAATTTTCAGTGTTTACACTGCGTGTGTGTGTACGTAGCCTAAGGCTCCACGCACACGTTGCATAATTTGGCGGAGAAAATCCACATCAAAACCGCAGGTAAACTTTGCACCTAATAGTGCAGGTTTTATACTTCAGATTTTAGGTGCGGTTTTATGCTGTGGATTTTGTTGTGTTTTTTAAAAAAAAAAAAAACTTGACAGATACAATACGCAGGGAAACGGAAAATACATTTCCGCGGATTTTAACATTCCAAATTTACGTGCGGAAAAATTCTGCAAGGTGTAGATGAGATTACTTGTGTTCTCATTTACTTTGCTGGTTCTGTATCACGCTGCAAGAAAATCAGCAAATGAAATCCATACGCAATATGCATCGTGTGAATGTGGCCAAAGAGTTGATGGGCCGTTTTACACTGGCCTTTCGATTCCCAGCACTGCAATAATTGGTCGGATTGAATGAAGGTGATCAAACCGCCGAAAGAAAAAAATTTTGGCGGCACGATTAGTAAACGTCGCTCACACCCCCGGCAGGGATCTGGACTCCCACAGCCCCTTTAAATACGCAAGTATAATTATGCAGACAGCATTAGAATGGGTGATAATGTCCTATTGCTAGGATATGCCATCATTTTCTGATAGCATCAGTGGGGGGGGGTTCAGCCCCCACCTGAGAATAAAGGGGCAGCAGCGCTGTGGCCCTTCAAAGATTCCCCTGCACAGCGCCACTCCCATCCACTGGTTGTGCAGGGAACTGCAGCTGGCACCGTTCACTTAAATAGGATTGTACTGCAGTTGCTTGCACAGCGGGTAGCCGGAGTTAAAAACAGTAAGGGTAAGTTCACACGGTGAACCTGCGGTGCGTTTTTTTTAAAATCCACAGCATGTCAATTTATGCTGCAAAATCGCTGGTTTTCTGTTGCGGGTTTTCCCTATTGAATTCAAGGGGGAGGTAAAACCTGCCATAAGTAGCAATTGTTGCGGCAAAAAATCTGCGATTCCACCGCAAAAATTGCAACTCAGAAAAAAAAAAGGTTATACTTACCCGTAGTCATGGTGACGCCTCCCTTGAATGTCCTGCAGCATTCACACGGGATGAAATGTCATTGCAGGAGGCCGCGCTGCAGGACGTCAAAGGGTCGTATCGCCAAGTATTGCTTTATTTTTTATTTAACTTTCTGTTTTCCGCAGAAGACATTCCACCCGAAAAACTGCACCACAATTTGGTGCGGTTTTTCGGATGGAAATCCCTGTGGGATCCAAGGTGGATACGCGGTGTACTTTTAGGCAGGGTATCCACCCTGTGTGAACATCGCCTAAAGGGGCTGCAGCCCCTTTATTCTCAGGATCGGTGGGGGTCCAGAGGTCAGACCCCCACTGATCAGAGTGATGGCATATCCTGGTGACATACCATCAGTTTATGGGATGGGAATAACACTTTAAGCCGACCATGTAATAGCGGTTGGGTGAACACGTGCTCGCTCACATAACTCCCCCGTAAACACGCATCTACTGGGCCCGGCTGAGCATGTATGATTGTTTCCATGGGAAGAGGAAATACAACCACCCCCTCCTTCCGGGAACAGCCAGGAGGCCCCCATACATATTAGAAGTCAGATAATCACTCTGGAATAAGCGGGTTCAGAAAACTTTCGGATTTAAAAATAACACTGCCCCTTGTGGTCACCATGTCTAACTGCATGTTCATTAGATGTCAGATCCTCCACCATATAAGTAACGTGGTGAGAGCATCAACTTTTAGGCCAGGTCATTCTCACATATTCGTAATCTTCTCCAGGCTCTCATTTTCCTGCTTGAAAAACACTCCGGAGTAAATATGCAGCAAGACTGACCCCTGATTAACATATCATTTCTGTATGATTCTATTATTGCATAAGACAATATAAAAAACACTCAGCACAGACTAATGGGATTCCAAACTAATAGTGTCTAGACGTGCGATGTAATCTCTAGCTCTTCACTACGGCGGCTGTGGATGGCGGTCTGATCTGAGCGCAGACATCATGACAACTCTGCAGTGACCGTTACCGTGCTGCCCATTCACACTTAAGGAGAGATTTGTCACCGTGTTTCCAGGTCTGACGTCTATGGAGTGCGACACAAGACGCTGCCGCTAATGACTAGTCTGATGGGTCGTTTGATCGGATTACAATCCAGGAACACAAGCCAGACGCCGGATGATGTTTACAGACTGACCTTTATGGGTACGGTTTTCATTTTGCATCCATAGGGGCCGTCACCCGGGATTCACAGACCTGCAAATCTGCTGAGTTATTGAATCCCCTTCCTTCTTTACATGTAGGTGAATGTTACAGACTAGTAGATGGCCGTCTGACCCACATCTCCGAGCATCTGGTTCAAGTGAATAGGAACAGAGGTGCAGTAACCCAGCAAGGCTGCAATACAGGGGTCAAAGCCTTCTACTTTCGGCACCGACCCCTGCATAGCTTTTGGTACCCGGAACAGTTGGTAGGTGCAGGGTCCGGGTGTCAGCCCCCTACCGATCATATACTGATTACCTATTCTGTGGATAGGTCATCAGTATAAAATCAGGCCCCCAACCTGGACAATCCCTTTAAGCTACAACTGTCAGAACCATGCTGATGGACTCAAAACAGCAACATTGAATACTGCTCTGGATGTGACTAGAGAGGAACACAATGTGATTCAAGATCAATACAGAAGGATTCATTATATTTAATCTGCAGAGCGATATTGTAGCTTTGCTGTAAAGTGAATGTCCACCCTTAAACGTTATTTCATCTAAATAGGTCCAATATTCTGCACAGACATTTCTTGTATACCTTTATAGCGCTCGCAGAAACGTTTTTCGAATACAGAGCTCCAAATGCTCTACATAAGACGTAATACATTTCTAACTGCCCGCTGCCACCACTAGGGGGAGCTTAGGCATACTATTTATACCTTTAACTCACAACAGAATGCAATCAGCGCCTCCTAGTGGTGACTGCAGCGAGGAGGCAGGGATTTTGTTTGTTTGGCCTCATTGAGTTCCAATAGCCATCATTTTTTTTTTTTTTTTCGTTTCACATACATATATGAGGGCTTCTTTTTTGTGTGACGAGTTGTATTACTCACTAAAACCATTTAGAGGTACATAGATCTTAGTGTTTAACTTTTATTTTGGGGGGGGGGGGGGGGGGGTAGCAAATAAATGACATTTTGTGCGGTCGGTGAAAAACTGACAGGCATGGCCTAATAGGAAGACACATCTGGCAGCCATGGTCACCTTTTTTAGGCCTTTGGATGTCATATTTAACCGTCAGCCCCCGCGATCACTTCACGGGGGTCTGTGATAGGGAGTAATTTCTCTTTGTTTTCAACACTTTGATGCCGCAGTCTATTGTTAACCCCTTCCCGACATTTGACGTATCCATACGCCAAAGTCGGGTAGGGGAAGTAGGGGACGGACTCACAGAGTGAACCCGCTCCATACGATGCCGGTGTCGGCTGTTTGTTACAGCCGACACTTCAGAGTAACGAGCGGCATCCCGCTCGATCCCGCTCATTTAACTTGTTAAATGCTGCGGTCAATACTGACCGCATTTAAAACGTCAGAATGAGGGGGGCGACCGCCTCTAACAGCTCATCGCACCCCCCGCAACGCAATCGTGGGGGGCAATGGATGCTATGGCTGCCTGGGGACCTAATGAAGCCCTGCAGGTCCGCCATCTTTGTGCACCTATTAAGCGCTGCCTCCGAACTGTCAGAATCACGATATACTGCAATACATTAGTATTGCAGTATATCGTGCAAGCGATCTAACTATCGCTGGTTGAAGTCCCCTAGGGGGACTAATAAAAAAAAAACACAAAAATTTTTACTTTTTTTTTTTATGTAAAAAAAAATAATTAAATTAAAAGTAAAAAAAAAAACAAAAAAAAACACCTTTTCCCCCCTAGAGCATATTAAAAAAGAATGAACAAACATAATTGGTATCGCCGCGTCCGTAAAAGTCTGAACTATCACAATATATCATCATTTAACCCGCACGGTGAACGCCGTAAAAAAAAAAATATATGTAAAACGGCAGATTCCCTATTTTTTGCTCAGCTCATCTCCCGCAAAACAAGAAATAAAAAAAAAAGTGATCAAACCGTCGCATGTACCCCAAAATGGTATTATTAAAAACGACAGCTTATCCCGCAAAAAATAAGCCCTCATACCGCTTAAAATCGACGAAAAAAAAAAAAAAAGTTATGGATCTCTGAATTTGGCGACACAAAATACATTTTTTACACTTAGGTTTTTACTTGTAAAAGTAGTAAAATATAGAAAAAAACTATATTTATTTGTTATCGCCGTAATCGTATTGACCCGCAGAATAAAAGGTAACATGTTGTTTTAATTGCAGTGAATTCAATAAAAACGGTACGTAAAAAACATGGAGGAATCGTTTTTTTCCATTTTCTACCGCACAAATAATTTTTTCCGTTTCCCAGTAAATTATACGGCAAAATAAATGGTGCTACGAAAAAACTACAACTCGTCCCGCAAAAATCAAGCCCTCATAGGACTATATAGACGGAAAAATAAAGACGTTATGGCTTTTGGAAGGTGGGGAGGAAAAAACGAAAATCTGAAAAATGGCTGCGGCGGGAAGGGGTTAAACAACTAAAGTTGGAGATGACACTTGCAGCCGTTCTGCTGAGGGTGGCGACATGGGTACAACTTGTGTGCCCGCATCATCACTGTGCCGTCCATTTACAGCGCTGGCAAGTGTACAGACTATGGCGCCGAGGAGTCAACTATCTATGCAGGGAATTTCGACCTCTAACAGAAAAACTGGACTCCAACCCCTCTAAAGACATATTAAGAATCATCACCGAATTTTGGACCTGAAAATGACCTGGTGTTAAAAGGCGCAGTGTCACTTTAAGAGAACATACAGATGAAACATTCACCGCGGCCACACCACATGACGCAGCGGCCATATTTTTAGATTTTCTTTTAATAATTTGTACTCATGGTTACCAGCCATAGTCATAACAAAAGTTATTCATAATAAAATGTATCTAAAATAACAATTTTGTCTTCTATCAGAAAAGGAGCCGTGTTTCTATGTTAGAAATAAATAGTTAGCGCTATTCTGAAAATACTTTGGAGAAGGTGGCCACGGGCGGTCCTGGCAGCGTTGCCCAGCTCTTTACCTCCACGCTCCGCGTGTGGCACAGGGGCAGCTTCGAGTCCGCCGCTGCAGGAGGAGGGAGGCGATATGGATCAGATGAGACGGTCGTTCGCAAGGATTACTCGTATAGGTGCGGGCAGCGGACCCGAGTAGATAACAGTAGGTTGTGTCATTTAATAAAGGGTAGCACCACCACACACTCCGCGGAGTGGAACAGTCTATTGTTCTGCACACGGAACACACGTGCTATCCTCGCATGCAGAAACGGACTGGCATTACGAGTAGGCCACACTATAAACACTGGGACGTCTTGCTCGGCAAATCTCGTACTCTGCCCTGATCGTGTACACGTCCGCCGTTACGTCCCTGCGCTCCTTCCCGGTCGGCTGTAGACAAGTGACCGCGCAGAGCAGCACCCCGTCTGATAGGCGCCAGTCCTTGCAGTGGGAACAGTTGCTGTTCCTTAGCGTGTTTGCCTGGCAGAGGTTCCTTCTCTGGAGCTCCTGGCTTTTTGCATGTCTTGGCATAGTCCTGCTCCTTCCTGCTCACCACAACCAGGCCCTCTGCCATGGTGAACCCTTCCGAGTGCCTGGCGAATGTAAGTGTGTGCACCAGAAAAAGACTCTTCGTTAAGCTCCCCTCCCATGTTACCACGTCACGGTAATCACGTATAGACAGAAAAAGCTCCTTCCTCAACATGAATGCTTAGCGGTGCAGGGTGTATTTGGAGATTAAACCAAAGTTAAAAAGTTATGAAAGCTGAAACGAGTATTAGAACGCAGTGGGTGGACGATGTAGTGATGGTCTCAGGGGGGTATCGTGGGAAAGCTTTGTCACTTCCCTGGCCGCGGTCATGGGAAGGTCTAGAATCTGCAGTCCCTTGTAGAGAAGGGTTCAACCAGCGAGTTGTCAAATTGTCGATGTCTTGTCTGTACCCTCTGCAGGAAAGAAAATTATATGATTTTTGTTTTTTTTAAATGGGATAAAAGGAAGTTCTGTCCATAGGGGCATCATATTAAACAGCACGTAAACGGATCCAAGTGAACAGCCTTCCAATGACGGGGACAGGAAACCGTTCACATGTGCCCCTCTCCATCCTGAGTCGCCGGACGAGACTTCCCTGCATCCCATTATACAGGTGGTCTCAAACCTTTGGCTTTCCAAAACTACACCAGCGGCTGCAGGCTGTCAGGGCATGCTGGAGGTTGTAGTTTCACAACAGCTGGTTTGCCACTGGTTGAAGACCACGGCTTTAAAACTATGGAAACAGGAAGAGTCCCCATGTGGAAAGGGTAAACGGCGGGGCCCGTAATAATAATATTAGACACAACACAATGGTAATATTAGAGCACCGTCCTATTGTCGTGCTGTATGTGGCCTTACCCTCCAGCGCATGCTCGGTCATACTCAGGCATAAAGACTCCAGCCGGGGATTAATCTCCAGATCTGCCACAGGTACCTGGCAATCTATGAACAAGAAGAAGATGCCTTTAAAAATGGAGTTTACAGAATATAAACCAGAGTTTACAGTCCATTGTATACAGTCCATTGTATACAGTCCATTGTATACAGTCCATTGTATACAGTCTTTTAATGAGCCGAATATGGAGCATTATATAAAAGCTGTACATACCAGGAGGAAACTTGAGGATGCTCTGCGGAGACGTGTGCACGGGTAACGAGTGGGTGCGCTGCACGGAGCTGTGACTCTGGCATGGCATACTGTTACTTCCCCCAGGATTGGCAAACCATAGATTCTACAATAAACAACATGTTGCATTTTCTGGTCTATTCCTCAACAATCTCCCACAGAGTTTAAAAGTCCCGTCTACTCACTTGTCGGCCCTGGCTCCCAGTGCTTTGACTGGTAAGTGCATGTCGTGGAGAGACGGAGCCAATTGACCCAGGACTCATTACACCAATTCGGGAAGGTGGTACAGCCCTTGGGGGCATCTGAAATGGGCGCTGCCCTCTTCGTGCCAAGGATGGCCCCACAGATCCAGCTATGGGGAGGGAATTTGAAGCAAATGCCCAGCTGTAAAGATAAGAACACCAGTAATTAGCTCATGATAAATTATAATGGTCTAAGCCTCACCATCTGTATTTAGGCAATTCCCCAAAAATACGTCTCCAGTATTGAGCTCTGTTCACACTATTTGGCCTCTACAGTAGAGTAAACAGATGTCTTATGCTTGAATCTGTCTGCACGTACACATGTTATTCTGCACCTTCAAATAAACTGTATCCAGATGTGAACCAGGATATATGCCAAAGGACGCTTTTGGCATGCGTTTGCCCCCACTGAAACCTATGGGAACATTGGAGTATATGTTTTTGTCACACAGGCACATACGTCAGACATATTGGCCAAACGTGGTTTAAACAGAGCCGGAGCTTTATAAGCGTGTTTTTTAAATACCCCAAAAACCCCTTGTAACTTTCCTGTCTTCTCAAACCTAGAAGTGAAACCAGACACAAATCTGACCACAGATGGGAAATTTAATATAACTGTGCTGCCACCTAGTGTTTGAACATCAGAATGACGGCCTTACTGCGTGTCTCCTGCTTATAACATGTATGATTCTGAATAATTACCAATCAGATGTTATTCTCTTTTTGCTTGAACCTCACCATGTATACGAAGCCCATAATCTAGAACGCTTTCATTTTGAAAACTGTGAAAGGTCTCAGTATGCTAAAATCATACCAAGCAGCACTCCACTCCTCCTCTACCACCAGAGCAAGTCTCATGGCCAACGTGGGCAGATGTTTATAGAGAAAGATAAAAGAGGACCTGTATGAAAATAGGCTGTGTTCACATTTTCCGCTAATTTTTGCAAAATCAAAGCAAAAACCGCTGTATTTTTGCTGTAGTATAGTGTCCAAAACGTCAAGATGACCGCAATGTGTGAACATGGCCCAAGAGAGCAGCACTCCTTAAAGCAGATAATAGTTGTAGGCTAATTCCCCCATTTAGACCTGCTCTTCCTCTTATGGAAACAATTACTAATATTTGGTGCCTTACAGATTTGAACCGCTGCGTCCTAAAAAAAAATAAAAAAATTCCAACCCCCTTTCCTGCGCCCTACAACTCCCATATACAGCCCACCTGCACCCCTTCTGTTGTCTGTACCCCTGCATTTCCAGTAATGCCTTGCGGGGAAATGTTCGGAGCAGTTTCAGAACCTGCTGTTTCCAGGAGAGCGCTCTCTTCTTCTGTGTCTCTGTAAATGCCTGTGGTAGGGGAAGACAAAGGGAATTATGGGTAAATACGATATATAGATATATGTGCACAAAGTTAAAGAGGCTGTCACCACATTATAAGTGCCCTGTCTCCTACATAATTAGATCGGCGTTATAATGTAGGTGACAGTGATGCTTTTTATTTAAATAAACAATATATTTTTACCACTTTATTAGCGTTTTACATTTATGCTAATGAGTTGCTTAATGACCAAGTGGGCGTATTTTTACTTTAGACCAAGTGGGCGATGTACAGAGGAGTGTATGACTCTGACCAATCAGTGACCAATCAGCGTCGTGCACTCCTCTCCATTACTCAGCGCATAGGGATCCTGCTAGATCCTTATGTGCTGTCTTATACTAACACATTAACAATACTGAAGTGTTTAGACAGTGAATAGACATTCCTCGGGATGTCTATTCCCAATCTCTGCACTTCGTTACTCTGTTTGTGGTAGTTACAGCAGAGGAAGCGTAATCTAATTGTAACCTGTCATCTACTGCATAATCTCGCAAGATCTCGCTGTAAATGACAGGTTACAACGAGATCACGCTTCCTCTGCTGTAACTACCACAGACAGAGTAACGAAGTGCAGAGATTGTGAATAGACATCCCGTGGAATGTCTATTCACTGTCTAAACACTTCAGTATTGTTAATGTGTTCGTATAAGACAGCACATAAGGATCTAGCAGGATCCCTATGCGCTGAGTAAATGAATGGAGAGGAGTGCAGGAGGCTGATTGGTCACTGATTGGTCAGCGTCATACACTCCCCTGTACAACGCCCACTTGGTCTAAAGTAAAAACACGCCCACTTGGGCATTAAGCAACTCATTAGCATAAATCTAAAATGCTAATAAAGTGGTGAAAACAGATCGTTTTTTAAAAATAAAAAAGCATTACTGTCACCTACATTATAGCGCCGATCTCCTTATGTAGGAAACAGGGCACTTATAATGTGGTGACAGAGCCTCTTTAAAGGGGTATTACGGTTTCAGCAAATAATGCTTTTTCTTTATATCTTAACTACATCATACACTTTCTGTATCAATTCCTCAAATTTTAAGATCTCTGCTTGCGGTCATACAATAAGGAACATTCAAGGTTTACGTTCAATGGAAAAAAAAAGTCTGTCCTCTTCATGTGATGGTCACACAGGTGCCTGTCTTTTTTCGCAGCACAGCAGGGGTCCGCAACTTGTGGAACCCTGCCACAGATGGCAAGTGGGGCATGGTTTGCTGGAACACTTCCCCCTTCCAGTGTCTAGCGTCGTTGTGTGCTTGGCCAAAGATGGTGTTTAGTAGCCGTTTCGTAAAAGAAAATGTTAGCAAAAGCTGGTAGCTGCGGTCTCTCCTGCGTGCACCCCCCAGGATGGTGTTCAGTAGCCACAGTCTCTCCTATATGCACCCCCCAGGCTTGTGTTCAGTAGCCGCGGTCTCTTCTATGTGCACCTCCCAAGTTGGTGTTCAGTAGCCGCAGTCTCTCCTATGTGCACCTCCCAAGCTGGTGTTCAGTAGCCGCGGTCTCTCCTATATGCATCCCCACGCTGGTGTTCAGTAGCCGCGATCTCTCCTACGTGCACCTCCCAAGCTGGTGTTCAGAAGCTGCGGTCTCTAGCTTGGGAGGTACATATAGGAGTGTTCAGTAGCTGAGGTCTCTCCTATGTGCACCCCCCAAGCTGGTGTTCAGTAGCCGCGGTCTCTCCTACGTGCACGCTGGTGTTCAGGAGTCTCATGTGCACCACAGATGGATCATCTTTGTAAAGAAAGTCTGAGTAGGTTTAATTAACTGAATTATTGTTTTATGTCACATATACGTGGTAACCGTTTGCGTTATGGCTTTCGGGTGTGCATGGCACACTGAGTAAGTCATTGATTTTTTTTTTGTTTTTAGTATCGGCATGCCATACAAAAAAAGTTTGCCTACTCCTGCAGTGCAGTGTATCAGCGCTAGTATTTATTTATCCACTGACCGTAAGCAAGGTTCCTATTAATTGACAATAAGCAGAGATCTTGAAAATCATGAGAAATGAATACAGAAAGTAAATTAAAAAATTCAGAACTTTTTTTCTTAAGTTTTTATATGCATAATAGTACCCCAACCGCAACAACATTAGAAGGCTAATACTCCCCATCAACCCCTCCTGAGCAGAGAGAATTAAAAAACATGAGTACACCAAACTTGGACTACCAGTTCTTCCAGATATTTTATTCTGAATTTTTCTAGACCATTCTTTTCTAAGATTCAACCGTTAAGATTTTTAAATCCCAAAAATTCAATGGGGAGGTAAAACCTGCATCAAATAGCAAAAGTTCCGATTTTTTTCAGCAAAGCTGCAAATCCGCCACGAAAACCGCAACAAAAAAAAAAACAAAACAAAAACACCCTTTATTTGGTTGAAAATTGATAACAAGTTTATACTTATCCCGTTCTCTGTTGCCATAGCGACGCTTTCTCCTATTCTCATCCTTGCCCACCTCCTGGGATGACGTTTCAGCCAATCATAGACTGCAGCGGTTACATGGGCTGCGGCGTCATCCCAGGAGGCTGGCCTGAACGTCAACAGAAGAAAGTATCGCTATGAGAACGGCGTAAGTATAAACTTTTTTTTTTCTCCCCAAACACTGTTTTCTGCAGTGAAGATTCCGTCAAAAAAACCGCACAACAATTTGGTGCGTTTTTTCGGGCGTAATTCCCTGCGGGCTCCAGGAAGTATGTGCAGTGTAACTTTCAAGCTTCAGATCCATCCTGTGTGAATACGGCCATATTCCGTGTTTTCACAATATTTTTTTTTATTATCTTTGCGAAAAGTGCAGAATCTTAACTTTTGGTGAAATCGGAACAGCCCCTTTAAAAGGTTAATCTGGCGTTCTAAACCTGCTGGCTATACGTCACAGGTCAGTAACACCATCAGAAAGGTCTTCTCGGTCATTAAGTCTATTCACCTCATGCGTCAGGCACTTCTCTAGTAGTTGCAGGTAGCAGGTTATATTCTCCTCATCCGGCCGGGAGACCAACAGCTGTGTGCAGACTGCTCAGAGAGAAAAGTGTCAGCTCATATACAGACGGGGCAGGAGAACACATACGCGGCAATGTTCTGACAACGGCGCACTCACCTTTACCCAATACTCTTGTAAGTTGTCCAGGGATGTCGCCATCTGCTAAAGGTGGTACCGACGTCTCCAAGTCACCGGTCGGGGGACTTTGTTGCTGGAAGCCATCGGCTGTCAGACCCGTGGGCGGTTCATTCTCATTGGAGCCTTTGCTGGCAGAATCCGGATTTGACCTGCGTTGAGAAGTCTGGTCGCTACTTATGGACTCCGTCTGATTGGGGCGGTAGTACTTGATAGGAGTAATAATAATCTGTTGAAGCTCCTGAAGGGCATTACGTACATTTCCTCCTTCTAGAATATCCTATCAAAGGAATGTTAGCAATTAGTGGATTCCAAGCCTCGCTCAAATGAGAAACCGAAATGTTGTCATTTGAAAGGAGATTCTAGGAAAGATCTTAAAAGCAGCGCGGCATTGCTCCTCAGCACCGGTCTCTAGAGATCGGCCATGTCAGCACGCGCTTTGTTGCTGCTGTGAATGCGGATATGGCTCCGTTCATCACAATGTAGCAGTTCTTTGAAAAAGGCCGCTAGAAAGCAACTGCAGGTTCTTAAAGGAAACCTCTTGGAAGATGGGTATTTATTGCTGCATCAGGGGGTCTTACCTTCTCTAGCGAACGAAGCACACTCGGTCTCTCCCGTAACTTCTGGATGCTCAGAGCGATTTTGTGTCGTGCCCCTTTAGTAACATTCTAGAAGAAAGCAAACACAGTAAGTGCGTGTGACACATGATTTGGCCTGGAGGTAAGAAATTACCATAGTTGAAAAACTTTGGCCTATAACGGCTAGAGTGCCGGCGGCGAACATACAGTTGTGGTGGTGCCTGGTACTGCAGTTCAGCCCATTAACCCCTTAATGACCAGCCTATTTTAGACCTTAATGACCAAGCCATTTTTTAAGTTTTTCCATCGTCTCATTCCAAGAGCTATAACCTTTTTATTTTTGCGTCGACATAGCTGTATAAGGTCTTGTTTTTTGCGGGACGAGTTGTATTTTTTAATACCACCATTTTGGGGGACATATTATTTATTGATTAACTTTTATTTGAGGGGAAATAGAAAAAAAACCTGAAATTTCGCCACTCTTTTTCGCGTCTTAAATCTACGCCGTTTACCGTGTGATATAAATAACACAATAACTTTATTCAGCGGGTTGTTACGATTGCAACGATACCAAATTTGTATAGTTTTTGTATGTTTTACTACTTTTACACAGTAAAAACCCTTTTTTTTTCAAAATTATTTGTTTTTGTGTCTCCGTATTTGAAGAGCCGTAACGTTTTTATTTTTTCGCCGATGCGGTTGTATGAGGGCTTTTTTTTTGCGGGAAGACTTGTAGTTTTTATTGGTACCATTTTGGAGTAGATGCGACTTTTTTATCACTTATCACATTTTTTTAAAGTCAGGATTCACAGAAAACAGCAATTTTTATATTTTTTACGGCGTTCACCGTGCGGGTTAAATAATGTAATAGATTTATAGTCGGGGTCGTTACGGACGCGGCGATACCAAATATGTGTAACTTTATTTTGTTTTTTTTAAATAGTAAAGCATTTTGTAAGGGGAAAAGCTGGGTTAAAATTAACTTTATTAAACTTTTTTACTAGTCCCACTAGGGGACTATAATATGCGATTCTCCGATCGCTATTGTAATATACTGCAATACTTTTGTATTGCAGTGTATTACTGCCTGTCCGTTTAACACGGACAGGCATCTGCTAGGTCATGCCTCCGGCATGATCTAGCAGGCATTCATTACAGGCAGACCTGGGGGCCTATATTAGACCCCCGGCTGCCATGGGAGACACAGACACTCGGCGATCGTATTGCCGGGTGTCAGTGGGCTGAGAGGGAGCTCCCTCCCTCTCTCCAAAACCACTCAGATGCGGTGCTCGCTATTGCGCACCGCATCTGAGGGGTTAAACGTGTGAGATCGATACTGATATCGATCTCACACGGCAGAGCAGGGATGCCCCCAGCCCTCAGCTGCCTCTAGCAGGAAGATCTGACAGCTCCCTGCTCTGCTTACTTATTCCGATGCCGCGACGTAAAAAGTCTATGGCATCGGAATAAGGCCCGTTAGTGACCGACGTAGAAACACGATGGGCCGGTCACTAACGGGTTAAAGGAGTGGTCTAGTTTTTATTTGATTTGTAGAAGAAAATCATAGTTTTCTAATATACACAGATAACAAATTCTGCACCCCCCCAACACGCACACACACATCATGCGACTCCCCCAACACGCACACGCACATCATGCGACTCCCCCAACACGCACACGCACATCATGCGACTCCCCCCCAACACGCACACGCATCATGCGACTCCACCCCCAACACACACGCATCATGCGACTCCCCCAACACGCACACGCACATCATGCGACTCCCCCCAACACACACGCATCATGCGACTCCACCCCCAACACACACGCATCATGCGACTCCCCCCCAACACACACGCATCATGCGACTCCCCCCCAACACACACGCATCATGCGACTCCCCCCCCAACACACACGCATCATGCGACTCCCCCCCCCAACACACACGCATCATGCGACTCCCCCCCCCAACACACACGCATCATGTGACTCCCCCCCCAACACACACGCATCATGTGACTCCCCCCCAACACACACGCATCATGTGACTCCCCCCCCAACACACACGCATCATGTGACTCCCCCCCCACACACACGCATCATGTGACTCCCCCCCCACACACACGCATCATGTGACTCCCCCCCCAACACACACGCATCATGTGACTCCCCCCCCAACACACACGCATCATGTGACTCCCCCCCCAACACACACGCATCATGTGACTCCCCCCCCAACACACACGCATCATGTGACTCCCCCCAACACACACGCATCATGTGACTCCCCCCCCAACACACACGCATCATGTGACTCCCCCCAACACACACGCATCATGTGACTCCCCCCAACACACACGCATCATGTGACTCCCCCCAACACACGCATCATGTGACTCCCCCCAACACACGCATCATGTGACTCCCCCCAACACACGCATCATGTGACTCCCCCCAACACACGCATCATGTGACTCCCCCCAACACACGCATCATGTGACTCCCCCCAACACACGCATCATGTGACTCCCCCCAACACACGCATCATGTGACTCCCCCCAACACACGCATCATGTGACTCCCCCCAACACACGCATCATGTGACTCCCCCCAACACACGCATCATGTGACTCCCCCCAACACACGCATCATGTGACTCCCCCCAACACACGCATCATGTGACTCCCCCCAACACACGCATCATGTGACTCCCCCCAACACACGCATCATGTGACTCCCCCCAACACACGCATCATGTGACTCCCCCCAACACACGCATCATGTGACTCCCCCCAACACACGCATCATGTGACTCCCCCCAACACACGCATCATGTGACTCCCCCCAACACACGCATCATGTGACTCCCCCCAACACACGCATCATGTGACTCCCCCCAACACACGCATCATGTGACTCCCCCCAACACACGCATCATGTGACTCCCCCCAACACACGCATCATGTGACTCCCCCCAACACACGCATCATGTGACTCCCCCCAACACACGCATCATGTGACTCCCCCCAACACACGCATCATGTGACTCCCCCCAACACACGCATCATGTGACTCCCCCCAACACACGCATCATGTGACTCCCCCCAACACACGCATCATGTGACTCCCCCCAACACACGCATCATGTGACTCCCCCCAACACACGCATCATGTGACTCCCCCCAACACACGCATCATGTGACTCCCCCAACACACGCATCATGTGACTCCCCCCAACACACGCATCATGTGACTCCCCCCAACACACGCATCATGTGACTCCCCCCAACACACGCATCATGTGACTCCCCCCAACACACGCATCATGTGACTCCCCCCAACACACACACACACACACCATGTGACTCCCCCCAACACACACACACATCATGTGACTCCCCCCAACACACACATCATGTGACTCCCAGCATTCCATTAGCAACAGGGTTACAGGACACACGTGTTGGGGCCACAGAGGACACATCCATGGGCTTCGTGAATAGGACTAATGGTGAAATAATGATAAACAACTACGTCGCTGGGCCTGAACTCACTGTCTCTAGATGATTTATAAACTGGCCGCCTGTCTCTGAGATGTTATTACTAAAGTTAAATATAAAAAAAAAAAAGAAAAAAGACACAAAGGAGACTGAGAAGAATGTAAGGGTAAGTTCACACTGAGTTTTTTTTAAAACGTTTTTTGACTCAGAAACCATGCCAAAAGACGGTCGAAAATGCCTCCTATTGATTTCAATGGAAGGCGGAGCCATTTTTTTCCCACGAGCGGAAAACCATCTCGCAGGAAAAAGAAGCGACATGCCCTGTCTTCAGGCGTTTAGGTCTCTGACCTCCCATTGACATCAATGGGAGGCAGAGAAAGCGTATTTCATGGCATTTTTTTGCCCACGGCGCACAATGGCCGTGGGCAAAAAACGCCGCGAAAATCGGCGTGCAGGCAGAGCAAAATCGTCCTCAAAATTCCAAACAGAAATTTGAGGCAGATTTTCTGCCTGCAAAAAAAAACTGTGTGAACCCGGCCTAAGATCTGCTCCTCGCAGACATGGTGAGATGTTGCTGTAGGTAGAAATACTTTACAGCTTCTGCTCCTCAATAATTTACTTTTTTTTACCTGGACATTGTGTTACCGGACGCGGTCCCATGATTGCCGCCATCTTTAGTCTATTCAGTTATCCTATGGACTAATCTGTGGGCTATACTTTCTTATTTTATTTTTGTCATGTGTTAATGCTTGTCACTTATTAAAGTAAATACATTTGTAAAATACTTACATTTTCCAAAGTGGCCCCGTTTCCAGATGCTGCCGTGGGGAACTTGACAGGTGACGTCAATTATTAATCTTGAATTATTTTCCGGGTATACGACACGTCACTTGTGACGTGCCGTGTACGGGCTGTTCTGGTGTACAGCCCGTAACGCAAATGCGCATTCCCTGCTGTTCTCACGATAACAGAAGGGCCGCGCATGCGCGTTACAACAGAACAGCCCATACACGGCAGGTCACAAGTGACGTGTCGCATACCATGAAAATAATTCAAGATCAACACAGCGGTCAGAGAGTGACGTCACCCATCAAGTACCCCACGGCGGGATCTGGAAACGGGGCCACTTTGGAAGATGTAAGTAAACTTTAATAAAATTACAAGCATTAACACAGTCATTTCATCTCAGACAACCCCTTTAAAGCGTTTTCCAAGGACTTAACAATGACCTTGGGATAAGCCAACAATGTGTGGGGGTCCAGTAAGCAGAACAAAGGGGCCCCTCCACTGCAGTTACCAAAGGGTCGGGCGTGTGGTAGTGCAGTGCTGCAGCTTCTTCATTCTGCTGGTCGGTTGGGTTCAGGCTCCTCACATCACATTTGAACCTTCCGTCAGATGTCGGCAATATTGCCTGACGTACGCCTCTGTATAGGCATTGGCATACATTGCTCATAGACTTCCATTTAAACAGTATCAATTTTTTATTTTTATTTTTTTTATGCGAAATGCTGCTGCATAGTTAAAGAGGCTCTGTCACCACATTATAAGTGCCCTGCCTCCTACATAAGGAGATCGGCGCTGTAATGTAGGTGACAGCAATTTTAGATTTATGCTAATGAGTTGCTTAATGCCCAAGTGGGCGTATTTTTTACTTTAGACCAAGTGGGCGTTGTACAGAGGAGTGTATGACGCTGACCAATCAGTGACCAATCAGTGTCATGCACTCCTCTCCATTCATTTACTCAGAGCATAGGGATCCTGCTAGATCCTTATGTGATGTCTTATACTAACACATTAACAATACTGAAGTGTTTAGACAGTGAATAGACATTCCACGGGATGTCTATTCACAATCCCTGCACTTCGTTACTGTTTCTGTGGTAGTTACAGCTGAGGAAGCGTAATCTCATTGTAACCTGTCATCTACTGCGTAATCTCGCGAGATTATGCTTCCTCTGCTGTAACTACCACAGAAACAGTAACGAAGTGCAGAGATTGTGAATAGACATCCCGTGGAATGTCTATTCACTGTCTAAACACTTCAGTATTGTTAATGTGTTAGTATAAGACAGCACATAGCGATCTAGCAGGATCCCTATGCGCTGAGTAAATGAATGGAGAGGAGCGCATGACGCTGATTGGTCACTGATTGGTCAGCGTCATACACTCCCCTGTACAACGCCCACTTGGTCTAAAGTAAAAATACGCCCACTTGGGCATTAAGAAACTAATTAGCATAAATCTAAAATCGCTAATAAAGTGGTGAAAACAGATATTTTTTTTTAAAAATAAAAAGCATTACTGTCACCTACATTATAGCGCCGATCTCCATATGTAGGAGACAGGGCACTTATATTGTGGTGACAGAGTCTCTTTAAGTGTAGTCGACTACAGCTACTACTTTTCGATACAGCAAAAAAAAAAACAAAAAAAAACAAACAAGTTTTCTGACTTTTACCAGGATTCAAACGGGATGTAAACAGAGCCCGCACGTGTTGTAGAAATCTTCCTGATGTCGGTCATATTAAGAGAGGGGGTTATAGCGCAAAGATCAGCGTTTTGGCCAATGTAGAAACCACCAGGATTATAGCTGGGGACACTGTGCCATCCATGTCCATACAAAGACCTGACCGAAATATCCCTCAGATACAACAAGGTTTCCCCGGGTATTAGAATAAAACCCTGAAGAGGTGCAGCGCATTATACTCCTCTATACAACGTATGCATAAAGGAAGAACGCGTGGCCGTCTTACCTGCGATTCCAGGTGCTGCTCCGTCAGCCTCATCATTTCCTCATAGCTCATCTGAGAGAATAGAGATGCGTATTTGTGCAGACGTAAACTCTTCAGCCAGGTGGGGACGTCTGCAGATGTGAAACCGTAAAAAGTGTCTACAATTATTAATTAGAAATGTGTGGAATAAAAATACAAAAAAAAAACAAAAAACCGGCACCTCCCAGGCAACACACAACATTTATACACCAATATGGCTGGAGAACTGGAGGTCAGCACGGTGCCGAACTCAACCAGTCTACATGGAAGGCCATTCATTGGAACAGCCGCCATGTAAAACTTCATAATTAGCCAGCGGCAACTTTCACCTCGCAAAAAGGGCTGTCGGTGATGGATAACCCCTTAAAAGAAAACAACATATCTCTACCTTGTTTACAGGAAGTGCCAGTACCCTGAAACCAAGACTTCACCGATGCCTAACCCTAGAGGTCAGCAAAATGCCGCGGACAGTAGACTTCTGCCCATCTGCTCTTTACAACTATGCCGTGGACGAAGAGAGGCATCAGGACAGGGATTAGTGGTCACATTTATTTTTTTTCAATCCTTCTCACCACCCCTACTGAAATATAGAACTGTGGCCCTCACACAGGGCCACCATCAGGGCAGTACAGCTGGTACTGCAGTCAGGGGCCCGGCCACAATGCAGAAAGAAAGGGGCCCGACCACTTCTTATTGAACATTTCTATCTGGGCCCCAACGTTAGTCACTTGGAGAAAGGAACCAACGCTGAGACTTACAGTTGCGGAAGATGCTGCATGAAAGCAGAAGGTCCGTGTGGAGAGAGCCGCCCACCAGCAGGTCCTTCTCTACACGGCCGACTGGACCCTGCAAGACTGGCGAGTGCCCCATCACCCTTCACAAGCCCCCAGACCCCCCTTGTAGAAAATTAAAGTTGGCTTTTTTCCGTTTGCCTCGCATTTTTTTGCCGCGATTTTCGTAATCGTGGCACAGCTGCCTCATGTATGCCTCGATTAAAAAATTGCAAAAAAAAAAAAAATGGTACAAAACATGAAAAAAAAACCCCAAAAAAAACCAAAACAGTGCTTTTAGGCTATATTCACACAGTGCAGTCAAATCAAGTTTTTGCAGCAATTCTGCAAAAGTCGTAGCAGAAAATGGGATTTGACTGTACTGTGTGAATAAGACCCGAAGACCACTTCAGACATGGTGGATTTGTCTCCGATTTTTGGTGCCTATTGCACACTGAAAATACACTACAAATTACAGTACAACTCATGTGAACAAAAACCCCATTCACATGCAGCAGAAAAAAACCCCTCATGGGCTTTAGTGCATTCTGCCGATTGTTAAATCAGCAGCATGCCTATTATGTTGCAAGATTGCCACGCATTTCACCCTTTACAATGCAAAGGGTTAATTTGCTGCAAATCCTTAGCAAAATGTGTAAGGGTCAGTTCACACGTGGCGGAAACACTACACAGATTTCATTGTGGAAAATCTGCAGTGTAATACAGTAGCAGCAGAGTGGATGAGATTTGAACAAAATCTCATCCACATGCTGCGTAAAAAATGCGCTGAAAAAACGTTTACAAATTGACCTGCAGTGCGGCTTTTTAATCCTCATGTCAATTTATGTTGCAGAACCGCTGCTTTCTGTTGTGGGTTTTCTCCATTGAATTCAATGGGAGGTAAAACCTGCAACAAATAACAGATGTTGCTATTTTTGCAGCGGGAACGCTGCGATTCTGTCACAAAAAAATTGCAACTCCGATAAAAAAAACACACCTTATACTTACCCAGAACTCTGTGTTTTTGCGTCCAGTCCGGCATCCAGGGATGACGTTTTATCCCATGTGACCGCTGCAGCCAATCTCCGGCACAGTCACATGAGATGAAACGTTATCCCAGCAGGCTGGGCTGCAGGACGTCAGAGAGACGCGTGGCATGGTAAGTATGGGCACTTTCTTTTTTTAGCCGTAGGCTACATTCAGACGAGTGTCGCTAACCTCGGATGGGAAAACTGCATCCTATTTTTTCACGGACCCTTCACAAGCTCCGTTGAAACAACGGTCGTGTGAACGGCCCCTTTGAAATACCTGAGTCCATGTGTCACACGGACGAGATACACGCTCGCCTGAAAGAGCCCTAAGTGCGCCTTACATCTTCGCAAGTGCTTCACCTTCTCTTAAGGCGCCCTCTATATCTCGGAAAAGCTCCCGACGTACACAATGAATGTGTTCATAGGGCTCTATTATGTCTTTTTGATCTCTGTCGGGTTGATATACCTTTTTTTTTTTTTTTGAAGGATGGAATAGTGTAGTAGACTCTGCTATTCCATCCTGAGTGATTCCACCCAAAAACGTATACCGCTCCTGACAACACTATATGGACAGTAATGTCAGGGGCTTCCCAATGCTGGAGTCCTCAGGCAGAGCATCACAAGCCCTCTGCCCGTGGACTTTGGCCCAGGGAAAACTCCTGACGTCTCTGTTTATTTATGAACAGTGGCTTCAGGAGTTTCCCCAGGGCCATTCCCGAGGCGACGTATCCCAATGTATGCCATAGAGTGGGAAGCATTTGGTTTGAATTCAATAAAACCCAGGGTATCAACCGGTCACTGACTGCTCCATGGTCTCACCGTTCACTGTAACTCAACAATCAGTTCCTGTATATAGCGTACAAACGTGAGCGCCACACTTTCCATTGTCAACCCCCGGTAATGGAAGGGGGGGGGGGGGCACAATCTTTGGCTGTATGGGTCCCAGAAATTCCCTGCCCTCACATCGATCATCACACTCGTCACCATCAATTAAGTAGCCAGTTACAGGTTATTATAGCAAAGCTCTAAATTGGCATCACAGCGAGGCATTTTTTTCACGTTTAATACCTTTCATCCCGCTCCCGTCCTCGTGAAACGTGTTGCGTCCAGAGCTGGACTCCTCCGTCTGCTCGCTGCCTGAGGAAGCCACGCTGCTCTGTGGGGAGAGGGGTGCGTGGTCTGGGGTGAGGAAGACGGGACGCCCGGCAGCCTCCTCTGTCCCTAACCATTCATTAGACGTCTGCTGGGAGGTGGGAATCAAGGACATGGAGCGTTTCAAGGGGCTTGGGTGCATTTGGCAGGAGTGCGCTGCAAAACAGAACGTCGTATGTCAGGACTAGTACAAGGTATTTACGGTCATACCGCGCCATTAGTGGTTTTAGCTGGAAAAATAACCAGCTAGAACAAAGCAGCCAACCAGTCACGTTCCCTTCTTCTGCTTTATAGAGGTTGTCCATGTTGGGAGCAATTTTTTATACTTATGACCTATGCACAACACCTGGACCCCGCACCCATTAGCTGCTGGAAGCTATGCAGCGGTCGTGCCGATAACGGAAGGTCCCGGTCACACTGGGTCACAGCTCTGCTCATACTTACTTGAATAGGAGCAGAGCTGCACTACCGCAGGATGGCCGCTATACGGTGCACAGAGCCTTCTGCACCAACCACTGCAGTTTCCGGTGCCTGATGGCAGGCGAAACAGCGGATGAGTGTTGGACCCCTACCGATCATATACGGACAACCTATCCTGTGCATCGGTCATCAGTATAAAAAAAAAAAACAGCCCCCAAACTGGACATCCCCTTTAAGGTACTGTTCTTTATAACAGCAAGGACAGTCATCTTTAACTGTGGTAAGACTAATTCATTGATGTATGACAGATAGCAGTTATATACATAGTACTCACAGCGTTTTCCAAATAGCTCCTACCTGTGCTACTGCCCACATTCTGGATGGAAGAGGGCACCGAACTGGAAGAAGGAAAGGGCATAAGTCCATTTTCTCTCATTGGCTTTTCATGCCAACTATGCCCAGACTCTCCCATGCTGGAATCCCCTGGGTTCTGCCACTCGTCAGAACACTGTCGCAAGTGTGTGCCATGCCGGAGGTACCCTGTGGACAGTCGCTCTTCCAGATGGTTAAGCCACAGTGCGAGAGAGTTGCGATCATCCAGCGTGGTGGCCGGATGGATCAGTGCATAGGACAGGAGCTGTCGGCTCTCTTCAATGTACAGGTTGCTCTCGGTGGTGTACGCCAGCACTTTTTGCAGCAGTTTCATGTACTCGCATTTTGCTTCTGTATTTCGGGGCTGCAGCAGAGGCAGATGGGACAACAGCAGGGAGATCACTTTCTCTTTTGACTCCTGGTGCCATTGACTAATGAGAGCTGTAAATAAGTACAAGAGAAAAAAATATTATATAAAAAAAAAATATATATATATTAATATTACTAATCAAGTTCTCTATTCACTTTTGTACATCACCGGCTTTAAAATATAGGATTGACTGTACTTGCATAGAGCGAAGAACTACTCCCACTATGCCAATAGCGCCATTTAGGAGTAAAAATATTCCAATAATAAAAGAGGCCGCTATAAATGGTGCTGATAAATATTACTGCACATGCATGAGAGGCCGGGAATTCTACATTCCCTGCAGACAAGGATATAAAGTATATAGAGGATATAGTGATCAGCATCTAAATACTCGTCCTTCTCAATGAATTAGAATATCGTCAAAAAGTTTATTTATTTCAGTAATTCAATTCAAAAAGTGAAACTCATATTATATAGATTTATTACACACCTGCCCACACTGCCAAAAGTGCCAATACCTGGTGTAGTAACCACAGTATAACTGCGCTTGATTGGTCAGCAAACTCGCCTGACCTAAACCCCATAGAGAATCTATAGGGTTTTGTCAAGAGGAAGATGAGACAGCAGACCCAACAATGCAGACGAGCTGAAAGCCGATATCAAAGCAACCTGACGTCCATAACACCTCAGCAATGCCACAGGCTGATCGCCCCCATGCCACGCCGCATTGATACCACCTCAGCAGTGCCACAGGCTGATCGCCCCCATGCCACGCCGCATTGATACCACCTCAGCAGTGCCACAGGCTGATCATCTCCATGCCACGCCGCATTGATAACACCTCAGCAGTGCCACAGGGTGATCGCCCCCATGCCAAGACGCATTGATAACACCTCAGCAGTGCCACAGGCTGATCTATATATCAGCAGTATAGAGGATATAGTGGTCAGTGTTTGTATATATATCACAGAAGTATAAAGGATATAGTGACCCCTTATATAACATCATGGGTGGACAAGCTCTTCTAAAAAATAAAGTAAAAGCGAGAGTAAACCAGTAAGTGCTGCTCATTATAACGTGTGTAGATGCGACGCTCTCACATCCCGGACAGATCTTCAGCGCGCTGTGTATTCCTCCTGCTGTCTTGTTTGTGTCATTACATAAGAAGAAGCCTCCGGCCACCAACACATCCCTATTATTTTCATTACAGTACAAGGTAAACACGCTGACTGTCTGTCTGCCTTCAGAGTCACAGGGCTTGTCCAGCAATATCCCCTTTTTTGTTACTTTCATAACCTGCCGGACAGGTGGGGGTGGGGGGTCTAACCTCTGAAACCATCACCGTACCCGAAAATGAGTGTCTTTAGTCCCCATTCATGTCTTGACGCACTTGAATGGGAGCATCGGGTATAGCTGAACGTAGTCATGTGACCATTTCCAACGCCCACCCAATTCTAGTCTATTGGAGAGATATAGCATATCCTTGTCCTGCTCTTCAGCCAAGAACGGGAACGAAGGGCCCCTGGTACTCGGTACCGCTGGGGGACCCAGAGGTCGAAACCCCACTGTATTTACTTTCAGAACCTGTCTGATTGACAGGCTATAAAACTAAAAAATGGGTTGTCCTTTCGCAGTCAGGGGTTCTGGATATTTTGCACCTCGGGCAGCAGCATCATTTTTGCACTTTTGCCATGATTTTTATTCTTTTTATTTGTACATATCATCTCCTCATACCTATATATTTTCAGACACCTAGCACATCGTCAGAACGCACAGATCTTCACAGAATCACCACAACTGGAGACCAAAACTCTGGGCTTAAAGTGTAACTAAGCTTTTACAAAACTTTTGACATATCTGAAGCTTTGATCGGTGGGGATCCGAGCACTGATCGCGAAAAGGAAACGGCAGAAACACTCGGGTGATCGCTGTGCTGCTTTGTTTCTTAATACTCCACATATGTTGGCAAGTTGCAAAACTTTTCCTTATCCGTAGGGATTCCTTTAATCTGGCATCAGGTCAGTTTGATAAACTGGCACACGTTTCCAGCACTACAATATAAAGAATTTAGCCCATTCAGCGAATTTTAGCACCTACAATACGGCTGCCAAATTCGGACCCCTGGTTTCCGGGTCTTGTCATAATACGGACATTAAAATGTGTCCGCGTTACAACCGTCTCAATGAGGCCTCATAGAGAAGCAGAAAAAAAAACAATTAGGAAATCCCTCTGATTAGAAATCACATTTATGGCAGACTCCGTTGTCTACTCTTTATTAGAGTTTTTTTCTACACTTTACTACGACAGTCTGAAAATACAGAAAATCTGGCGCCTATCAGGTCCCGTTGATGTCAGATTAAAGGATTCTTACTGTATATAAACCAAAGCCTCTTTAAGGTCCCAGCCTTGGCTCCGTGCTGCACCTGTACAGGTCTCTACAGCAGCACATGGCAGTGTCCGGGGTCACTCACCAGCACTGTTGGCCTCTGTCTCGAGGATGTGAATCTCAGAGCAGTCTGACAGCGAGTGCTCCAAGCACAGCTGTAGGAATCGTGCCTGGGTCCTGGTGATCCTCTTCAGGAGGGAGAGAAGGGCCACCGTCTGCTCGCACTCGTTCCAGCCCTTAAACCACTCGGATAGGGTGCTCACCTGGTCTCGGAATTTCATCGTGCAGGTGAGAAAGACAACAACTAAGGGGTGAGGGCGCTCCTATGACATGGCGTACGCTCCTCTGGGTGGCCCAGTCACAGGATGACGCATGAGGGATATACAGTCCGCTATGTGATATGTCACCTGTAAACACCTGAAATGAAGGATACGGAGGTGAAATAGTCATGTAGTAGGTGACATTCGTGGCACACGCTCAGAGACATATAATACAGCTGTATCCTACTAACGGGAAACCCTTTGGACACACGCTTGGGGCCGCTCTCTATTAGCCGAGTGGAGAGCTGAAGGAAAGAGCAGCTCTCACCCTGTAAGATTGGAGTGACCACTAGGCTCTGTTCACACCTGCATCACGGCATCCATTTATAACAGGAGCCATGACGCAGTTGTATGCCGAATACAAAGAGTTCCTGGCGGAATCCGAAAGACTTACAGTGGGTTTTGTCTGGGTGCCCACCGTGGCATGCTACGCTATCCTTGCCGGGACAGTCGACCTGACGGCAGTGTAAACATAGCCCTACAGGGTTATCCATTTATTTTAATGGGTACCATGTAAAACTGCATTTCTCCGGCAGAACCCCAAGTGGGGGCTGGAGGTCGCCCAAATACTTTCTAAAGCGAACAAAAGCGCTAAATCAAAAATAAGCAGATTACCAAACTCTAAAAAAAAAAAACACAAACAATTCATTTCTATAATAATGAAACTGAAGGTACAATTTAATGAAGGGGCTTTCCACAGTTTTTTGTAACTAAAGATCATTGTAAAAATGAAAAAAGTTCTGCAAAATCCTAACATGCTTTCTGTTTCATTTCCGAAGCATTCTAAAGATTTCTGCTTGCTGTCAGTGACTGGAAATATTCTTATGGGGATTCAGAAGCTAAAAACCCTGTCCTGATCATTTGCTGCTCACAGAGCTGCAGGGCTTGTTACAGGCGAGCGCTTTGATACACTTGAAGGGGTTATCCGGTGCTGTAATATGAACGGCCTATCCTCAGGATACGATCAATCGGGATCCGATTGTGAGCACCCCCGTCGATCAACTGTTTGAAGGGGCTGTGCCACTAAACGGGAACCCCAGCATTCACTAGTTTTCCCATATGCATTTGAGCAGTGGTCTCCAACGTGTGGCTCTCCAGCTGTTGCAATACTATGACTCCCAGAAGGATGCTGGGAGTTATAGTTCTGCAACAGCTCAAGATCCCAGCATTGGGTCGCCTAAAGTCCTTCAAATGATATTACAAACAATCTGTAAGGGAGCTGTGCTTTCTGCCTGCTTGGTGGCACCCAAATGAGTTTGGCCATCTGCCTAGTGCCCGCTGACCACTACCCTTGATACCCACACTCTTTCGCATACCATCGGGTTCATAATCACTATATTCCATCCCTTGAATTTTACAGATGATGGACACAGGTGTAAAGGGGGTTTTACACTGGGCAATGATTGGGCAGACAAGCGTCATAGAACACTCGGTCTTGGTGTGTAAACAGGGAGAGGCGCTGCCAACATGATAATAGTGTATGGGGACGAGCCATCGGAGGAACAACTGCTCGTCCCCATCCACAGCTCCGGATGTCTCGTTGACAGCCTTTAAGACCACAGACACAATACAGTGATCAGCCCAGCAGGCATCTCCCCCGACTCCCTATACATATAAGCAGACATGCTATGTCAATTGAGGGAGAGAGATAAGCAGCTCAATTGCCGCTTATCTCAGGGGAAACAATACAATATGTGACATCGCTACTTCCCTGAAAGAAGATTTTGGGGTGCCCCTTAGATAAGTGACAACTGTTAATGAAATGTCTTGTGCATCATAAGGACGGACGAGGTGACAGGGGGTCGGCTGAGATATTAGGAGACTATAGAAGCCGCATATGAGACAGACATGACATACAGTAAGGGTAGGTATGTACTAAAATCTATACACACACCGTGAGGTGCCAGCACATGAAGTCACAGACATGGTATGAATGGGAGGGGTAGACTAAGTGAAGAAGTACAGGACTGACAACAGAGGCGCCTTCCACAACCAGGACCCCCATTCATACCCCTCACCAATGCCCCCCTCACACAACAGCCCCCAACCCGTTGCTATGGAGATGAGTGAGGGATAGGGGGACGACTACCAACGCTTCCACCCGACCGCGTCCTCCCACGGTAGAACCACAATCTCCTCAGTCGTTCCACCAGACCACCACCCTCATACCGGACCCTCTCAAACCTCACTCACCGCCCGGTCAGGCCTCTGCACTCCCCCGGGGAGCCACACAGGCAACCACCGCCGCCAGCACGTCGCACGTTACGCTCTGCGTGGCTACTGACGTCACCACGCACGCAGTGCCGTGCGGAATCCGCCCACGTCCGTGGATTGGCTTACAGATACAAGTGATTGACAGCAACATGGATAGCCGCTCCCCTTTGACACGCCTCTTAGAGCGGTGCTTGTATTTTATTGGTTGATCGCTTTTTGACTGACGGGAGTAGAACAATGCATGAGGGTGTGGCCTAAAAGTGACTGCAGGGAGAGAAATGTCACCGGGGCTGAGATGTGCGGTGCAGTGATTTATACCGTGTCATCCCTGCAATGGATAGATACGATGTGTATCGATGTGACACAGACTCAGATACAGTCATGCGGTCTATCGTTGTGCGACATTGCCAGAAAGCATTTTGCGACATTTAAAAGTATTAGTTACTACAAAGGCGTCTCGTGGCCGACATTCTTCTTACACCGAGAGACCTTTTTATGCAAATTGTATCCTATTCAGCTGAGATAAATTTGCGCCATTTTCTCGGACAATATAATCCCCATAATGATATTCTGAGTAATGCAGTTACCAAATTTTATAAAAATAGTTTTGGTAGCAATTTATCATGGTTTTCAAGATCTCTGCTTGCTGTCATTCATTAGGAACCTTCATTGTTTATACCGAAGGGGTAAAAAAAATCTGCTCTGTGTTTATAAATCACATGACCAGGACAGATTTGTATCCACTGGCAGTAAACAATGAAGGTTCCTACTGAATGACAGCAAGCAGAGATCTTGAAAACCGCAATGAATTGATACAGAAAGTATATTGGAAAATGGTATAACTTAAAGGGGAAATCTAGTCAGAATGATCTTCTGATGCGTCATATATATGTGAGAAGATGACATTGGGGAAGTCTATGACCTCAGACTGATCTCTGATTTTCAGAATGACCGGTCTGTAGAGAGTTGAGACCCCTTTGGCACTGCTCAGAGACTTCTGTTAGGCTGGATTCACACATGTAGTTTCTGATGCAGATTTTGGTGCCAAAGATAGCATTGAAAAGTTCCCTAGTGGGGCTAAAAAAAATAATGAATGAACAAAAGTTAAATAAAGTTTATTTAAAATAAAAATAAAAAAAGTGTTTAGATAAAAAAACGTGGTCCATTGTGTATACGGCGGGCGTCCATGAGACGTGACTATGCATGTGATGTACATTAAAGAGTTTGGCTGGTGTTAAAAAAAAAAAAGTATATATATTTTTTTACCCAGAAACAGCGCCACTCTTGCCAATGGTCTTTGTCTGGTATTGCAGCTGAGCCCAATTCACTGAAATAGAGATGAGCTGCAGTACCAGGCACAACCCCTAGACAACAGTGGCGCTGTTTATGAATGAAATGCAGACCTTTTCTCTAATCCCCCCTCAAGCCGGTTCACAGCACGTTGGCAAGTGACATGGCTTAGGTTTATCTGAAGTGTATGCAGTGCTGACATCTGGTGGCCAACATGACAACTGCAATATATTTTATATAGACAGCCATGATCAAATCAACTAAAACAACTTCAAAGAAACTCTGCTATTTTCTGATGATGCAACCGTCATGCAACTTTGCATCAAACAGTGATTATTAGCAAAAAATCTACTTTGTGACTAAAATCTGCACTCAACCAGAGCAAACAAAATGCACTTCTTTTTCGCGGCTGTTTTTTTACGCGGCCGTTTTTCCCATTGAAATCAATGGGCAGATGTTTGGAGGCGTACTGCTCCCGATTTTTTTGCCGTTTACGGCCCAAAAATAATGGCCGAAAATAAGCCGTGTGAACATACCCTAAGATGTGAGGAGTTCATACATACCACACGTTTGCGTTCACAGGTGCGTGTGGAAGGAAGGAAGGTGCCAATTTTTCCATGTAGATTAAATAGGGGATTCACAGATTTTCAATCTCCCGTCACGATAAAAACAACTTTTTCTTCGCGATTTCTGAAAAATCATGGCAAAACCATGCAATTTTCCACGATTTTGTAAGAATCACAGCAAAAAACGCAAATACACCAGGACAAGTGAACACAGCCTAAACCTAATCCATAATCTTGATCTAATGCGATAACTAATACTGATTGTTTGGTGGAACTAATTGGAAACAATCAGTAATGGCGACTTTATTGACAGTTCCGTACTTGCTCTCTAAGGGGTAGGATGATAACGTGAATTCTGCCAGGACTTCACCCGCTGACCCCTCTCCCCCACAAGGGCTGAAGTGAGAGCTGTATATATGAATAAATGGACAACTAGTGGTTAAAAGAGCACGTCCCTACATAATCTGACATTGTCCAATCAGCTCCGACAATGTCAGTGTACCCTGTCGACAAGGGGAATGGTAACGCCCAGTTATCAATTTATTCATACATTTCCATGAGGAATAACAGAGGTACAATGCAAAGTACTAAGAAAAGATGCTATTTTTTTGGTGAATACCCGTATTTACTAAAACTAATATGTCACGAGAGCGGACGTATCCTCTTTAAATTTAAATGCCACCTTAAAGCATCTTCTTACATGTCACATAATGTCATCCACTGTCTCTGAGCTTAGAGAAATATATCAAGGATTTCCAGTGTTGACAAAGCTATTTGATCACTTTGCTTTACCGCTATCATACTGACATTGGGTTACTTCATGTTTTCCCCATACACAGCTGCTTTCAAAATTTCCACTGGTTGCCTATGGAAACAGACAGCAGTTTGTCTCCTCCCAGGTGTCAGACATGTGACCTTACAGCTGAGCTCTAGCCCTGCAACTGTCTTCTGAGCTCCCACAATGCACTGCTCCCTGGTAACATGAAACCAGCAGAATTCTGCCATAAGCTTTAGGTGTGAACCGAGAAGAAAAAAAAGTTCAAAAAAAGTAATGCGAAGTATTTACAAAGTGAATTTTTGTTCAAAAGTGGAGTTTTCCTTGAAGTATATTTGCTCTGCATCAGCTAAATGACAAAACGGCTGTTTTGTGTGATAACAGGATGTGGTAACGGAACATACGCTCTGTGCAACCCCCAACCCTTCCCCCCTCCTCCTCCTGCCCCCCACATCCTGCTGTCATCCAGGTCAGGGGTACAAAATCAGCAGGCAGGAGCCTTGCCACAGAGACGCCCGCAGGATGGTAAGATGCCTCTCTATCTGGTCTGACATACGTATTGCAGAATACTGGGGCGGTCTGTGTAACATAAGTCTCTTATATCACTGCCCCAAGGGTAGCTGCTTTTTTTTTTTTTAAGATACTCTGCCCAATATATATGAAGGGATTCCCTTATATATTAGTGTTGTCAGAATCGGTCTATAAAATATTGCAAATACCCCGTGTCTTCCCGGATATGTGTTCGCTGTCTATATGCTGTTTTATGGCAGCCTGTATTGTGCGTGCCGTTCACAGATTACACGGGGCAGTATTTTTCAATGATACTTCGGGACTTGTTATATAAGCAATAGTCGAATATAGTCTGCACAGCCGGAGATTTGTGTCTTTATGTTTTATGGCATGAAATAAGCGCAGTTATGAAAGATTATTATCTGATATGTGTAGTACTGATCCCTACCTTATATGTCCCACACTGATCAGCCATATGTAGGATCCCTACCTTATATGTCCCACACTGATCAGCCATATGTAGGATCCCTACCTTATATGTCCCACACTGATCAGCCATATGTAGGATCCCTACCTTATATGTCCCACACTGATCAGCCATATGTAGGATCCCTATCTTATATGTCCCACACTGATCAGCCATATGTAGGATCCCTACCTTATATGTCCCACACTGATCAGCCATATGTATGATCCCTATCTTATATGTCCCACACTGATCAGCCATATGTAGGATCCCTAACTTATATGTATAACACTGATCAGCCATATGTATGATCCCTATCTTATATGTATAACACTGATCAGCCATGTGTATGATCCCTACCTTATATGTATAACACTGATCAGCCATATGTATGATCCCTACCTTACATGTATAACACTGATCAGCCATATGTATGATCCCTATCTTATATGTATAACACTGATCAGCCATATGTATGATCCCTATCTTATATGTATAACACTGATCAGCCATATGTATGATCCCTATCTTATATGTATAACACTGATCAGCCATATGTATGATCCCTATCTTATATGTATAACACTGATCAGCCATATGTATGATCCCTATCTTATATGTATAACACTGATCAGCGATATGTATGATCCCTATCTTATATGTATAACACTGATCAGCCATATGTATGATCCCTACCTTATATGTACCACACTGATCAGCGATATGTATGATCCCTATCTTATATGTATAACACTGATCAGCGATATGTATGATCCCTACCTTATATGTACCACACTGATCAGCCATATGTATGATCCCTATCTTATATGTATAACACTGATCAGCGATATGTATGATCCCTATCTTATATGTATAACACTGATCAGCCATATGTATGATCCCTACCTTATATGTATAACACTGATCAGCCATATGTATGATCCCTATCTTATATGTATGACACTGATCAGCCATATGTATGATCCCTACCTTATATGTACCACACTGATCAGCTATATGTATGATCCCTATCTTATATGTATAACACTGATCAGCTATATGTATGATCCCTATCTTATATGTATAACACTGATCAGCGATATGTATGATCCCTATCTTATATGTATAACACTGATCAGCCATATGTATGATCCCTATCTTATATGTATAACAGTGATCAGTGATATGTATGATCCCTATCTTATATGTATAACACTGATCAGCCATATGTATGATCCCTATCTTATATGTATAACACTGATCAGCGATATGTATGATCCCTATCTTATATGTATAACACTGATCAGCCATATGTATGATCCCTATCTTATATGTATAACACTGATCAGCCATATGTATGATCCCTATCTTATATGTATAACACTGATCAGCCATATGTATGATCCCTATCTTATATGTATAACACTGATCAGCTATATGTATGATCCCTATCTTATATGTATAACACTGATCAGCCATATGTATGATCCCTATCTTATATGTATAACACTGATCAGCCATATGTATGATCCCTATCTTATATGTATAACACTGATCAGCCATATGTATGATCCCTATCTTATATGTATAACAGTGATTAGCAATATGTATGATCCCTATCTTATATGTATAACACTGGTCAGCGATATGTATGATCCCTACCTTATATGTATAACACTGATCAGCTATATGTATGATCCCTATCTTATATGTATAACACTGATCAGCTATATGTATGATCCCTATCTTATATGTATAACACTGATCAGCCATATGTATGATCCCTATCTTATATGTACAATACTGATCAGTGATATGTAGGATCCGTATCTTATATGTATAACACTGAGCAGCGATATGTATGATCCCTACCTTATATGTATAACACTGATCAGCCATATGTATGATCCCTATCTTATATGTACAATACTGATCAGCGATATGTAGGATCCGTATCTTATATGTATAACACTGATCAGCGATATGTATGATCCCTATCTTATATGTATAACACTGATCAGCCATATGTATGATCCCTACCTTATATGTATAACACTGATCAGCCATATGTATGATCCCTACCTTATATGTATAACACTGATCAGCGATATGTATGCTCCCTACCTTATATGTATAACACTGATCAGCCATATGTATGATCCCTATCTTATATGTATAACACTGATCAGCGATATGTATGATCCCTATCTTATATGTATAACACTGATCAGCCATATGTATGATCCCTATCTTATATGTATAACACTGATCAGCCATATGTATGATCCCTACCTTATATGTATAATACTGATCAGCCATATGTATGATCCCTATCTTATATGTATAACACTGATCAGCGATATGTAGGATCCCTCTTATATGTATAACACTGATCAGCCATATGTATGATCCCTATCTTATATGTATACCAGTGATCAGTGATATGTATGATCCCTATCTTATATGTATAACACTGATCAGCCATATGTATGATCCCTATCTTATATGTATAACAGTGATCAGTGATATGTATGATCCCTATCTTATATGTATAACACTGATCAGCCATATGTATGATCCCTATCTTATATGTATAACCGCGATCAGTGATATGTATGATCCCTATCTTATATGTATAACACTGTTCAGCCATATGTATGATCCCTATCTTATATGTATAACACTGATCAGCCATATGTATGATCCCTACCTTATATGTATAACACTCATCAGCGATATGTATGATCCATATCTTATATGTATAACACTGAGCAGCGATATGTAGGATCCCTATCTTACATGTATAACACTCATCAGCGATATGTATGATCCCTATCTTATATGTATAACACTGATCAGCGATATGTATGATCCCTACCTTATATGTACCACACTGATCATCCATATGTATGATCCCTATCTTATATGTATAACACTGATCAGCCATATGTATGATCCCTACCGTATATATATAACACTGATCAGCGATATGTAGGATCCCTATCTTATATGTACCACACTGATCATCCATATGTATGATCCCTATCTTATATGTACAATACTGATCAGCGATATGTATGAACCCTATCTTATATGTACAATACTGATCAGCGATATGTATGAACCCTATCTTATATGTACAATACTGATCAGCGATATGAATAATCCCTATCTTATATGTATAACACTGATCAGCGATATGTATGATCCCTATCTTATAGATATTACACTGATATGTATGATCCCTATCTTATAGATATTACACTGATCAGCCATATGTATGATCCCTATCTTATAGATATTACACTGATATGAATGATCCCTATCTTAAAGGTGTAATCCACATCAGTGATAGAAATGATCCCTATCTTAGGCAGGGCCATACAGAGAAATTTTAGGGCCCAAAGTGAAATTCGGATGAATCGAACTCCCCACTGAGAGCTCCGCCAAATGTAACTTTATTAAAGGTTATGTCCACCATTCTTTTTCAGTGATTAATATCACAATATATCTGTATACGGAGGCTCTATTTTCTGATTGGTAAAATGATATAATTCTGTCTGCATGCAGTCACCACTAGGGGGAGCTAGCTACATATGGATTTATACAGCTTATAATGAACTCAATTGGAGTTGTATACATATGCATTCAGTGGGTTACCAGTGCCTGGCATCCTCCCACCACAGGCTGCATAGCAGTCATGTGCCCTGCCTCCAGTGTGCTACCCCCATACCACCCATGTTTATTATATGCCAAAGGTGGACACGTAGACTAATTTTCCCACAATCCCTCAATGGCCAAAGGATACAACAAGCAATATATTCTTATAAACCGCCTTCTCGTAAGCTGCTTATTGCACACAGATAATACATATGATGCAATATTAGACGGGTGGTTATAGATTGCACATATCACGCTTATGCAACCTGCTGCTCTGCCAGCTCCAAATCCTCTGCTTCTTTTGATCTTGTGATCGCTGCCTTAGTCCGTATACAGCGCGAGACTACCGAGGCCAGTGTTTGGCATCACTGATCATGTGGGTATATGAACACGTTATCACTGCAGCCAACAAACAGCGGCGGGGAGGACGGCAGCGGCTACGCTGGCATGCCGGGGGATCTGTTAGGTGAGTAATTCCTTTTTTTTTGTTTTATTGCACTGCCCCCTAGGCCACATTTTTCATGATCTCAATATTATTAAAGGGCCCCAAAACTGTAGAAAAAAAAAATATATGGACCGCACATCTATTTTTCATACAATGACTTGCTGCTAAGTGAAACTTATAATCATGAGGTTCTTAGGAGACATTTTGCTAAAAATTTATAAGACCACTTGTCACTTCGCCACGACCACTTTTAAGTGGGTCCCTACTCCATTATGCGCAGCACTCTAAGGCAGGGGTTACTGCTACAACACATCACCCGCAGGGGGAGCAACCCAGCGGCCCAACAGCCCCCTGCTGCCAGGCTAAGCCACTTTGCTCTGGGCAACATCGCCCTATAGCATCACAGCGACAGAGACCACCATCTTGGAAAAAAGGCTCCATTTTTTAACAAAATCCGTGGCGTGTTTACGGCGGCTCCTAAAAGAGTAGGGACCCACTTAAAAGATGTCGTCGTGAAGTGGTTAGTGGCCTTATACAGTTCGATAAAAATGTTTACTAAGAATCTCATGTCCATACATTGTGCTTAGCAGGAATAGATCAATGTATAAAAAGTGGTTGCGTGGTCCTTGTCTTTTACTACAGTTGTGGCGCAATTATTATTAAAGGGGTTCTAGGCATTGGACAATCCCTAAATCTTAGAAGGGTCCCTTGATAATAAGCAGAGGACAAAGTGTCCCTCGGATGGGACCGCCAGCGATCAGTTGTAATCCATGGGGAAACCTATCAGTAAGTGTTCAATTTCCCTGCAGCGCCACCACAGGAGAAATGAAGCATTACACAGTTCCCATTCATATCAATAGGCTGTATGTGTAATACAGGACAGGTCCTCCCGAGCGAGAGACGCTCTTTGTAACCGCTCCCCACTCTGACCAAGAGACGAGGATCCTGAACAGAGAACCCCCCTCTATTAAAGGGATTAAAAAAACATGGCTGCTATCTTCAAAAACAGCGCTACACCTCCACAGGTTGTGTGTGGTATTACAGCTCAGCACCTTACACTTAATTGGAGCTGAGATTCAAAACCAGACACAAGCTGTGGACAGGTGTGCGGCTGAAGAATGCCGCCATGTTTTTCTAATTCTGTACAATCCCTTTAAAAAGGAAGGTCCTGGCAGGGCTCTACCAAGCTATATTTCCTGCTACAATGTCTGCAAGTATTATGGAGCAACACCTTGTGTTGTTGAATGTTATAAGTAGTCAGATCCTGATTATAATAACAAAATGTCAGCTCTTTGCCTTATTCTGATAGGAGTCTGGATACAATCCAACGCTTTGATACAACGGAGCGGTTGCTAATTTGCAGTCATGAAGCAATATTCCCCCCCGCCCGCATCTAAGTCATACATCTCGCCATTGGCTTGTAATTTGATAATGATATCTAGGACGTCTGGCGGCATTGAATAAATCCTGAGGATCTGCCATTATCGTTACTGTAAGCACTTCGCACATAAACAGACACAAATGAACGCAACTGATTGGAATATGGTAATAAGGGCCGCGCGCCAGGTACGGCTCTGCATCAAGCTGGGCATTGTACGCGACTACGTTTATTAAACTGGACATGATATAAAGCTCCGGATGCGACTATTGGACATGTCACCGGGCGCTGCATTGGCATTATGTATTGCCGCAGCAAGCGTTTCTGATGGATTGTAGTCGCAGTGGTGCATTATGGGTATTTTCGCAGCTTCGAAACCGCATACAGACAAGTGCAGAGTCATAACGCATTAATAAAGCATGAAAGAAAATCTTTACAATGCACATTGTCCGTTTTCCTCGCTCATTTCCGCCCGTGTACTCTTTTTTTTTTTTTCTGCAGTAATTGTCAGGATTGAGCCACACTGCCATCTAGTGGAGGTATACCATAACAGCAGCTAGATTCCCGCATTGCAATTTAATTTATATGTGACGGATATTCATATGTGACAGATTTGTCTATGACAAATCCGATGTGGATTTACGAGATGATCGGCGGCAGAAACTCGAGGATGACACTCAGTTAAGGTGATGCGGATCCACATGAGGATTAGCCACAGTTCAATGGGGATAATCCACAGCCTTTTCCGTGCAGATAACGCAAGAAGAACAAACATGTTTATCCTTCTCGAGAATGATATTTTTCTGCGGACATAAATCTGTGCAGGTTTTTTCTGGAGCAGGTGAATGGTGTTGCACAAACCACATTCACATGTATTGGTGTCCAAAAAACTCCTATTTTTACAGCATTAATTCACATCCCAGGAGTGAGCTTCACGTTTATATCACTCATTTTTTTTTCTGACACATGGCTTGTTTTTAACCATTTATGATCTAAGGACTTATTTACGGTGTCTATCTCATTAATATCCTTAAATACGAAAATGCCCATGTTGCCCAGACCACAATGTTCGAGAACAGAAATGGCGGCTTTTGTATTTGGTGAAAATGCCGAAACGGATGGTGTGAACACATCCCTACAAAGTAAATTCAAGGATTGTGAAAAATTGGCGTCCAGTGAGACTAAAGTGTGGTGGGACCTCACCACACTGCGCAATTACATCTCAAAGGACATGATTCCGAGGGGTCTCAGATTGCGTAAGGTGCCCACACACAAATACTCAGAAGAGTTTCTGATTGATTGGAACAAAACGTTATCGGAGTGCTCTATCAACCTCATGACTCTTATCACCAAGCATGAGGAGATTAAGCTCACAGAGCTACAAGTAGACCTTACTAAAATCAGGGAGGAAATCAGCTCATTTTCCAGTTCACCAGATTATGCAATATTACAGAAAAGAATGGACGATCACTTGGAAAAACTAGAGAAGTCCATTGCGGATACTAAAAAAACGAAATTCACACGTGATACCCAAGATTACAAGAATGATGAAGTGTATTCTTGGAATAGTGGCAATTATAATAGACGTGGAGTAAGATCTATATTAAGAAAACGCAACGATTCACACAAATTCAACTCCAGTTTACACAGAGTTAGTTTCAGTTCGACTGAACCTGAAACAACCGATGGAGCAGAGGGGGATTCGGATCCCGAATTGATGCAAGGAGCACGTACATTCAAGTCTCAATACGGCAATAAACGAGGATCCTCAAAAAACGGGGGAAGAGGGGGGGCAGGAAGCATAGATCGAACGGACTTTACTCAACCCAGACGATTGAGGAATCACAGGGGAACCTAGATGTGATCAATCTATCATCTGTACCTCTCTCCCCGATACAAATCAAGGTCCTATCAAGGGGACTGAATTTCGTGCCTAATCAAAATTTTGATGTCTTTTCCACTCTTCTTGATATTAATAAGTTTGTCCGTAATCTCACGGTGAAAAGGCACTTCCTTACTTCAGAGGCGACCACAGATGACCAAATAACAAACTCCACGGTTAATATCAACAACTATAGGACGCTCATGTTTCAAGAACAGTTGGCATTACTATGCTTGGAAGATCTGGCGGGCGAACAAACACAGAATTTAAACACCAGTCAAACTCCTAAATTTATTACTAAAAATCCCAGGTTCTATCCAACTCAGTCCCGCACCGAAGCTATGGACACTTTTCAATCAATTATAGAGAGAGAGCTACATAAAATCAAGAATCTAACTGGATGTGACAAAACCTCTCATAATTTATCCATTGCGGAGAAACAAGCAATCAAATCTTTGAAAGAAAATGTGGACATCGTGGTTCGGATGGCGGATAAGGGAGGGTCCATTGCCATTATGGATAGGGCCATGTATATGGACCAAATCTTCCTGTTGTTGGATGACGCCAATACTTATGTTAAAATGTGTGAAAATCCCACTAATGACTTCTCCAGTGCATTGAGAAGTGTACTTGATGAAGGGTTGGTTGAGGGACTATTAAGCAAAAAAGAATATGACTATCTATATGTGGAATTCCCGGTAATACCTATAATGCACGCATTGCCCAAAACACACAAGGGCATTGTTCCGCCCCCGATGCGGCCTATAGTATCCGGTATAGGGTCCTTAACAGAGAGAATTTCAGAGTGGCTGGATTGCCACCTTCAACCTTTGGTCCTAAGGACGCCAGGTCATTTGAGGGATACGAAAGACGTTCTTTCTATCTTTCAGAACATAATCTGGAACTCAGACCATACTTGGTTGAGTTGTGATGTGGTCTCTCTCTACACAAGTATTCCACATCACGTTGCTATTGAGGCCCTCACCCACCATTTACTCAAGTATAGTGGATATGACCCGATTTTGCAAAATTTTATAGTTAAGGTGACCATTTTTTTGATGTCTCACAATTATTTCAATTTTGCGGGCACCTTCTATCTTCAGAGGAGGGGAGTTTCTATGGGGGCTAAGTTCTCTCCGTCCTTGGCCAATCTGGTCATGTCCTGGTGGGAGGAGTCCACTCTTTTTTCCTTGTCCAACCCATATGTGGGCCATGTCCACTGGTATGGCAGATACATCGACGACCTCCTATTTATTTGGGAGGGCGATGTGTCTGCCATACAGGAGTTCATGACCTTCATGAATGATAATGATCTCAACCTAAGGTTTACACATGTTATCAATGACACAACCATCAATTTTTTGGATATCAAATTTATTTCCAAAAATGGTTCAAGGGTGTGCACAGAGATTTATCATAAACCCATATCGGGGAATACGATACTACATGCCACCAGTTGTCATCCTAAGCACACTATCATGGCAATACCCGTGGGTGAGTTGACAAGGGCCAAGAGGAATTGTAGCACACAGTTGGGATACATTAAGGAGGAATCTAGAATATGTCGCAGACTTACAGCCCGTGGGTATAGGAATTGGACATTGGAAAGGGCCAAAACCATTGTTAAAGATAAAGATAGGGATGGTCTCCTTTCCATCGAACGCAATTCAGACACTACAAGCTCTGGTACAGTAGACACTGATATACCTACTTTGGTACTTCAATACAGCAACCAATTCAATCTTATCAAAAACATGGTACTTAGGTACATTCCCTTGTTGTATGAAGATACTAAATTAGAAGAGGTATTGAGAAGTGGGTGTCGGGTGGTATCGCGGAGACCTCCAACCCTTGGTAATATGCTGGCCCCGTCTCTATTGACTACTAGTCTTCCTAAACCCACGTGGTTAACCCATAAAGGATACTTTAAATGTGGGACACATCCATGTAAGGTCTGTAACTTTTCCAAGATCACCAAGGATTTTTCAAATTCCTCAGGTAGCATCAATTTTTCAATAAAATCGTACATCAACTGTAATAGCAATAATGTCGTCTATGTCATAGAATGTACCATTTGCAAGCTTAAGTACGTGGGGTGTACCATTAGGAAATTCAAACTCCGGGTTTTAGAACATCTAAGTTATATCAGGAACCCCAATTTTTTGAATATCTCAAATATCTCCAGACACTTCATTTTACAACACAACCGTTGTGTCAACTCATTTTGCTGCTATGCAGTGGAAAAAGTCAGAGGTAATGTAAGAGGGGGGAATATTAGACAACGCCTGTTAACGAGGGAAGCTTTCTGGATTTACAATTTGGAAACACGATTCCCACAGGGTTTGAATGTTAAGAAGGAACTCATGTTTCATTATTAAAATCATAAGTTACATACAAGTATTGATCTTTATCTGCACAAGTCTTTGTGAGCTTAACAACTCTCATGTACTTCCCTATGGGAAGATTATTTATTATGGAGCTACATTGTGGCTCATTAATATTTTTAGTACCATCAATCGTGAATATAACATATATCATGTAATGGGTTGTTTCTTCCCTTCAATATCCCTGTAGTATTTTCGTTGAGATAAGCGGGCATTTCATTCTTATATCTACCCACTCCAATTAAGGGGACTCTTTTTAGGGATTTTGACCTTACAGATATTCACCACATACCCCCCTTTCTTTGGTGATAGTTCTAAATACATCTAGTACCATTAGGTATAGGGTAAGAGATTGGTAGTACATACTATTGGATCAGATATTAGGAGACACGCCCGAGAGATTGTAACTTACCATCACTTTCAGCACCATACATTGAGGACAACGACATCAGTCACGGAACCCTCTCTTTCTGGGTATCCTTCAGATACTCGTGTTGAGATGAATGGATATACTACCATGATAGCTTAATACTCCTTTCAGCACCATACTTTGAGGACAGCGACATCAGTCACGGAACCCTCTCTCTCCGAGTGTCTTTCAGATACACGTGTTGAGATGAATGGGTATATTATTGTGACAGTTAAATATTCCCTCCACGGGGATCCAATCAGGGGTTCGGATCTCTTCAGGTATTTTCCTCACATAACGCTCTACTGTAACAGGTCAGAGAGTTTTCAGCACCATTTAGTCTGGACAGGGACAGTTGCAATCTGAGTCATTGACCTGATATTGTGTGATAGTATTTGGACCACTGGAATTTATCATAATCTGATACTCGTGTTGAGATGAATGGATATACTACCATGATAGCTAAATACTCCTTTCAGCACCATACATTGAGGACAGCGACATCAGTCACGGAACCCTCTCTCTCCGAGGGTCTTTCAGACACTCGTGTTGAGATGAATGGGTATAATATTGTGACAGTTAAATATTCCCTTCACGGGGATCCAATCAAGGGTTCGGATCTCTTCAGGTATTTTCCTTACATAATGTTCTATTGTAATAGGTCAGAGAGTTTTCAGCACCATTTAGTATGGACAGGGACAGTTGCAATCCGAGTTATTGACCTGATATGGTGTGATAATATTTGAACCATTGGAATTTATCATAATCCGATTGTTCTTGGGGATCGTATATTAATATTCTATACACTCACAGATAATATTAGGTTCCAGTATATAAATCATTCGATATAACACAGGGGGTGACTACGTAATTTATATTTAATATTCCTCACTATTAACATCTGTTAGGAGGTCCCTTCTATATGGAATAATGTACTTGAAATTTATTAAGTACTACATATTTTTGAATAGTACCATTAGTTATATGGGTCATTTATGTAATTCTTGATAGAATATATTAATGTCAGTTTCATATAGTCGCACAAGGACAACTTTTACATCTAGATGTCCGGGATATATTCCCCATGTGGAGTATTTTTCCCGTGAGATACAATCCATAATTATTGAATATCTGATCCAGTGTAGAATGAACTCTGTTTATTTTTTGATATTTGCATCTACAGTTGCATTTCATCGGAGGTAGCTATTGTGCATGTATGTTTTGTATGTTTGTTTGTTTATTTTGTTTCATGTGTTGTGGAATTTGGCGCATGTGGACAGGTCTTCATGCATTGATGTTCTGGATGTGTGGTTTCGGGTTGCATTCCATCTTCCTCATGGATAAAATATGGGCACCGTGCCTTTTCCTCTCTGCGAGAATCGGTTTATATCTCCGACGGTGTCCTGTTGCGAACGTTATCACATACCTAGGGATAAAGTATATTATACATGAGTACGCAATGTCAAATAGATACAGTATACAATAAGGGTTCTCTGACACTGTCTGATGTCATATAGATTTTTCAGGAATAATTTTGGGAATATTCTTTTTCAACGTGGACTCAGATAACATGTCCCTTTCTTTTTTATAACAAACCAATATATGAAACATTGAGAATGATTCTTGCATATATTTTTTGGGAATAAAACGCATTAATGTTCTATACACCTATTCAGACCTGACTGTTTTTTCTGTTTAATTCCAATATAAAACATCATGGAATTAATTATAACGTTTTGGGATCATGAGATTGACGTAATCATATTTACAACATGTAATCATTATTATCATACAGTTTACATACCTTTACTTAGATCATATTTGTGTAAATCGATTTACATTTTATTTCGATGGGAGTTACATTCCCACTTTTTCTTTTTAATTGTATTCTCGATATGTTTTTGGATGCTTATATTACATACTTTAATATCTTATATATGTATTTGTTGGAGAATGTTATACTTCTGACTGAGCCAAACCATGAATATGTGTTGTTGTTTTTAAATTTCGTATATTGAATTGATAACATCTGTGATATACGTTGTGAGAACTGTGGGGACTAAGTCGTCCTGACTGCTATATTTACTATCTAACCCGGTAGATTATAAACTGCAGCTTTGAGCATCCCTGAATTGGTCTTAATACAGCTGTAATTTCTATATTCATTCACCATTTGATGTGTTAACACTAAGGGATCATAGAAAGGGTTTTCCTCTCTATGTTTAATATATACTTCCCGTATCTCATCCATATATAGGAGGATCTCACCTGAGAAGTTAATTAGCAGTCAGGGTTAATCATTCACCTGTTTTTCTTGCGTACTAATTAGTTACGCTTTTTAAGCAGACAGGACGATGGTTGTCCTCATACTTCTTTGCCATGATTAAGAGCACAGGAGCTGCTCGAAACGCGTAGGCTGGGGCATACTGCCTACTCACAATTTTTCTGGGACTGCGTCTCCCTACGATTTTTAATATTACTTCAATAAAGATGGGAACAACGCTTCCTTTTTAAACTTACAACTGGACTCAGCGCTGGATTACTTCCCTTGTTTTTTCTATTATATACCGCCAGCCGTAGCGGGAATCCGAGCAGAGAGTCAGGAGACGCACATAACTGGTGAGCTGGAGGTTTCCTCCCCTATTTCTTCTTCTCAGTATACGGCTAATCTTCCGTGCCCACCGGATTCTATGTGAATATTTATTGGAGTATACAAACGTTTGACACAACTGTATATATCAGGATACATACCAGCATTTGGGACTCTTGTATTGGTGTCCAAAAAACTCCTATTTTTACAGCATTAATTCACATCCCAGGAGTGAGCTTCACGTTTATATCACTCATTTTTTTTTCTGACACATGGCTTGTTTTTAACCATTTATGATCTAAGGACTTATTTACGGTGTCTATCTCATTAATATCCTTAAATACGAAAATGCCCATGTTGCCCAGACCACAATGTTCGAGAACAGAAATGGCGGCTTTTGTATTTGGTGAAAATGCCGAAACGGATGGTGTGAACACATCCCTACAAAGTAAATTCAAGGATTGTGAAAAATTGGCGTCCAGTGAGACCAAAGTGTGGTGGGACCTCACCACACTGCGCAATTACATCTCAAAGGACATGATTCCGAGGGGTCTCAGATTGCGTAAGGTGCCCACACACAAATACTCAGAAGAGTTTCTGATTGATTGGAACAAAACGTTATCGGAGTGCTCTATCAACCTCATGACTCTTATCACCAAGCATGAGGAGATTAAGCTCACAGAGCTACAAGTAGACCTTACTAAAATCAGGGAGGAAATCAGCTCATTTTCCAGTTCACCAGATTATGCAATATTACAGAAAAGAATGGACGATCACTTGGAAAAACTAGAGAAGTCCATTGCGGATACTAAAAAAACGAAATTCACACGTGATACCCAAGATTATAAGAATGATGAAGTGTATTCTTGGAATAGTGGCAATTATAATAGACGTGGAGTAAGATCTATATTAAGAAAACGCAACGATTCACACAAATTCAACTCCAGTTTACACAGAGTTAGTTTCAGTTCGACTGAACCTGAAACAACCGATGGAGCAGAGGGGGATTCGGATCCCGAATTGATGCAAGGAGCACGTACATTCAAGTCTCAATACGGCAATAAACGAGGATCCTCAAAAAACGGGGGAAGAGGGGGGGCAGGAAGCATAGATCGAACGGACTTTACTCAACCCAGACGATTGAGGAATCACAGGGGAACCTAGATGTGATCAATCTATCATCTGTACCTCTCTCCCCGATACAAATCAAGGTCCTATCAAGGGGACTGAATTTCGTGCCTAATCAAAATTTTGATGTCTTTTCCACTCTTCTTGATATTAATAAGTTTGTCCGTAATCTCACGGTGAAAAGGCACTTCCTTACTTCAGAGGCGACCACAGATGACCAAATAACAAACTCCACGGTTAATATCAACAACTATAGGACGCTCATGTTTCAAGAACAGTTGGCATTACTATGCTTGGAAGATCTGGCGGGCGAACAAACACAGAATTTAAACACCAGTCAAACTCCTAAATTTATTACTAAAAATCCCAGGTTCTATCCAACTCAGTCCCGCACCGAAGCTATGGACACTTTTCAATCAATTATAGAGAGAGAGCTACATAAAATCAAGAATCTAACTGGATGTGACAAAACCTCTCATAATTTATCCATTGCGGAGAAACAAGCAATCAAATCTTTGAAAGAAAATGTGGACATCGTGGTTCGGATGGCGGATAAGGGAGGGTCCATTGCCATTATGGATAGGGCCATGTATATGGACCAAATCTTCCTGTTGTTGGATGACGCCAATACTTATGTTAAAATGTGTGAAAATCCCACTAATGACTTCTCCAGTGCATTGAGAAGTGTACTTGATGAAGGGTTGGTTGAGGGACTATTAAGCAAAAAAGAATATGACTATCTATATGTGGAATTCCCGGTAATACCTATAATGCACGCATTGCCCAAAACACACAAGGGCATTGTTCCGCCCCCGATGCGGCCTATAGTATCCGGTATAGGGTCCTTAACAGAGAGAATTTCAGAGTGGCTGGATTGCCACCTTCAACCTTTGGTCCTAAGGACGCCAGGTCATTTGAGGGATACGAAAGACGTTCTATCTTTCAGAACATAATCTGGAACTCAGACCATACTTGGTTGAGTTGTGATGTGGTCTCTCTCTACACAAGTATTCCACATCACGTTGCTATTGAGGCCCTCACCCACCATTTACTCAAGTATAGTGGATATGACCCGATTTTGCAAAATTTTATAGTTAAGGTGACCATTTTTTTGATGTCTCACAATTATTTCAATTTTGCGGGCACCTTCTATCTTCAGAGGAGGGGAGTTTCTATGGGGGCTAAGTTCTCTCCGTCCTTGGCCAATCTGGTCATGTCCTGGTGGGAGGAGTCCACTCTTTTTTCCTTGTCCAACCCATATGTGGGCCATGTCCACTGGTATGGCAGATACATCGACGACCTCCTATTTATTTGGGAGGGCGATGTGTCTGCCATACAGGAGTTCATGACCTTCATGAATGATAATGATCTCAACCTAAGGTTTACACATGTTATCAATGACACAACCATCAATTTTTTGGATATCAAATTTATTTCCAAAAATGGTTCAAGGGTGTGCACAGAGATTTATCATAAACCCATATCGGGGAATACGATACTACATGCCACCAGTTGTCATCCTAAGCACACTATCATGGCAATACCCGTGGGTGAGTTGACAAGGGCCAAGAGGAATTGTAGCACACAGTTGGGATACATTAAGGAGGAATCTAGAATATGTCGCAGACTTACAGCCCGTGGGTATAGGAATTGGACATTGGAAAGGGCCAAAACCATTGTTAAAGATAAAGATAGGGATGGTCTCCTTTCCATCGAACGCAATTCAGACACTACAAGCTCTGGTACAGTAGACACTGATATACCTACTTTGGTACTTCAATACAGCAACCAATTCAATCTTATCAAAAACATGGTACTTAGGTACATTCCCTTGTTGTATGAAGATACTAAATTAGAAGAGGTATTGAGAAGTGGGTGTCGGGTGGTATCGCGGAGACCTCCAACCCTTGGTAATATGCTGGCCCCGTCTCTATTGACTACTAGTCTTCCTAAACCCACGTGGTTAACCCATAAAGGATACTTTAAATGTGGGACACATCCATGTAAGGTCTGTAACTTTTCCAAGATCACCAAGGATTTTTCAAATTCCTCAGGTAGCATCAATTTTTCAATAAAATCGTACATCAACTGTAATAGCAATAATGTCGTCTATGTCATAGAATGTACCATTTGCAAGCTTAAGTACGTGGGGTGTACCATTAGGAAATTCAAACTCCGGGTTTTAGAACATCTAAGTTATATCAGGAACCCCAATTTTTTGAATATCTCAAATATCTCCAGACACTTCATTTTACAACACAACCGTTGTGTCAACTCATTTTGCTGCTATGCAGTGGAAAAAGTCAGAGGTAATGTAAGAGGGGGGAATATTAGACAACGCCTGTTAACGAGGGAAGCTTTCTGGATTTACAATTTGGAAACACGATTCCCACAGGGTTTGAATGTTAAGAAGGAACTCATGTTTCATTATTAAAATCATAAGTTACATACAAGTATTGATCTTTATCTGCACAAGTCTTTGTGAGCTTAACAACTCTCATGTACTTCCCTATGGGAAGATTATTTATTATGGAGCTACATTGTGGCTCATTAATATTTTTAGTACCATCAATCGTGAATATAACATATATCATGTAATGGGTTGTTTCTTCCCTTCAATATCCCTGTAGTATTTTCGTTGAGATAAGCGGGCATTTCATTCTTATATCTACCCACTCCAATTAAGGGGACTCTTTTTAGGGATTTTGACCTTACAGATATTCACCACATACCCCCCTTTCTTTGGTGATAGTTCTAAATACATCTAGTACCATTAGGTATAGGGTAAGAGATTGGTAGTACATACTATTGGATCAGATATTAGGAGACACGCCCGAGAGATTGTAACTTACCATCACTTTCAGCACCATACATTGAGGACAACGACATCAGTCACGGAACCCTCTCTTTCTGGGTATCCTTCAGATACTCGTGTTGAGATGAATGGATATACTACCATGATAGCTTAATACTCCTTTCAGCACCATACTTTGAGGACAGCGACATCAGTCACGGAACCCTCTCTCTCCGAGTGTCTTTCAGATACACGTGTTGAGATGAATGGGTATATTATTGTGACAGTTAAATATTCCCTCCACGGGGATCCAATCAGGGGTTCGGATCTCTTCAGGTATTTTCCTCACATAACGCTCTACTGTAACAGGTCAGAGAGTTTTCAGCACCATTTAGTCTGGACAGGGACAGTTGCAATCTGAGTCATTGACCTGATATTGTGTGATAGTATTTGGACCACTGGAATTTATCATAATCTGATACTCGTGTTGAGATGAATGGATATACTACCATGATAGCTAAATACTCCTTTCAGCACCATACATTGAGGACAGCGACATCAGTCACGGAACCCTCTCTCTCCGAGGGTCTTTCAGACACTCGTGTTGAGATGAATGGGTATAATATTGTGACAGTTAAATATTCCCTTCACGGGGATCCAATCAAGGGTTCGGATCTCTTCAGGTATTTTCCTTACATAATGTTCTATTGTAATAGGTCAGAGAGTTTTCAGCACCATTTAGTATGGACAGGGACAGTTGCAATCCGAGTTATTGACCTGATATGGTGTGATAATATTTGAACCATTGGAATTTATCATAATCCGATTGTTCTTGGGGATCGTATATTAATATTCTATACACTCACAGATAATATTAGGTTCCAGTATATAAATCATTCGATATAACACAGGGGGTGACTACGTAATTTATATTTAATATTCCTCACTATTAACATCTGTTAGGAGGTCCCTTCTATATGGAATAATGTACTTGAAATTTATTAAGTACTACATATTTTTGAATAGTACCATTAGTTATATGGGTCATTTATGTAATTCTTGATAGAATATATTAATGTCAGTTTCATATAGTCGCACAAGGACAACTTTTACATCTAGATGTCCGGGATATATTCCCCATGTGGAGTATTTTTCCCGTGAGATACAATCCATAATTATTGAATATCTGATCCAGTGTAGAATGAACTCTGTTTATTTTTTGATATTTGCATCTACAGTTGCATTTCATCGGAGGTAGCTATTGTGCATGTATGTTTTGTATGTTTGTTTGTTTATTTTGTTTCATGTGTTGTGGAATTTGGCGCATGTGGACAGGTCTTCATGCATTGATGTTCTGGATGTGTGGTTTCGGGTTGCATTCCATCTTCCTCATGGATAAAATATGGGCACCGTGCCTTTTCCTCTCTGCGAGAATCGGTTTATATCTCCGACGGTGTCCTGTTGCGAACGTTATCACATACCTAGGGATAAAGTATATTATACATGAGTACGCAATGTCAAATAGATACAGTATACAATAAGGGTTCTCTGACACTGTCTGATGTCATATAGATTTTTCAGGAATAATTTTGGGAATATTCTTTTTCAACGTGGACTCAGATAACATGTCCCTTTCTTTTTTATAACAAACCAATATATGAAACATTGAGAATGATTCTTGCATATATTTTTTGGGAATAAAACGCATTAATGTTCTATACACCTATTCAGACCTGACTGTTTTTTCTGTTTAATTCCAATATAAAACATCATGGAATTAATTATAACGTTTTGGGATCATGAGATTGACGTAATCATATTTACAACATGTAATCATTATTATCATACAGTTTACATACCTTTACTTAGATCATATTTGTGTAAATCGATTTACATTTTATTTCGATGGGAGTTACATTCCCACTTTTTCTTTTTAATTGTATTCTCGATATGTTTTTGGATGCTTATATTACATACTTTAATATCTTATATATGTATTTGTTGGAGAATGTTATACTTCTGACTGAGCCAAACCATGAATATGTGTTGTTGTTTTTAAATTTCGTATATTGAATTGATAACATCTGTGATATACGTTGTGAGAACTGTGGGGACTAAGTCGTCCTGACTGCTATATTTACTATCTAACCCGGTAGATTATAAACTGCAGCTTTGAGCATCCCTGAATTGGTCTTAATACAGCTGTAATTTCTATATTCATTCACCATTTGATGTGTTAACACTAAGGGATCATAGAAAGGGTTTTCCTCTCTATGTTTAATATATACTTCCCGTATCTCATCCATATATAGGAGGATCTCACCTGAGAAGTTAATTAGCAGTCAGGGTTAATCATTCACCTGTTTTTCTTGCGTACTAATTAGTTACGCTTTTTAAGCAGACAGGACGATGGTTGTCCTCATACTTCTTTGCCATGATTAAGAGCACAGGAGCTGCTCGAAACGCGTAGGCTGGGGCATACTGCCTACTCACAATTTTTCTGGGACTGCGTCTCCCTACGATTTTTAATATTACTTCAATAAAGATGGGAACAACGCTTCCTTTTTAAACTTACAACTGGACTCAGCGCTGGATTACTTCCCTTGTTTTTTCTATTATATACCGCCAGCCGTAGCGGGAATCCGAGCAGAGAGTCAGGAGACGCACATAACTGGTGAGCTGGAGGTTTCCTCCCCTATTTCTTCTTCTCAGTATACGGCTAATCTTCCGTGCCCACCGGATTCTATGTGAATATTTATTGGAGTATACAAACGTTTGACACAACTGTATATATCAGGATACATACCAGCATTTGGGACTCTTGTATTGGTGTCCAAAAAACTCCTATTTTTACAGCATTAATTCACATCCCAGGAGTGAGCTTCACGTTTATATCACTCATTTTTTTTTCTGACACATGGCTTGTTTTTAACCATTTATGATCTAAGGACTTATTTACGGTGTCTATCTCATTAATATCCTTAAATACGAAAATGCCCATGTTGCCCAGACCACAATGTTCGAGAACAGAAATGGCGGCTTTTGTATTTGGTGAAAATGCCGAAACGGATGGTGTGAACACATCCCTACAAAGTAAATTCAAGGATTGTGAAAAATTGGCGTCCAGTGAGACCAAAGTGTGGTGGGACCTCACCACACTGCGCAATTACATCTCAAAGGACATGATTCCGAGGGGTCTCAGATTGCGTAAGGTGCCCACACACAAATACTCAGAAGAGTTTCTGATTGATTGGAACAAAACGTTATCGGAGTGCTCTATCAACCTCATGACTCTTATCACCAAGCATGAGGAGATTAAGCTCACAGAGCTACAAGTAGACCTTACTAAAATCAGGGAGGAAATCAGCTCATTTTCCAGTTCACCAGATTATGCAATATTACAGAAAAGAATGGACGATCACTTGGAAAAACTAGAGAAGTCCATTGCGGATACTAAAAAAACGAAATTCACACGTGATACCCAAGATTATAAGAATGATGAAGTGTATTCTTGGAATAGTGGCAATTATAATAGACGTGGAGTAAGATCTATATTAAGAAAACGCAACGATTCACACAAATTCAACTCCAGTTTACACAGAGTTAGTTTCAGTTCGACTGAACCTGAAACAACCGATGGAGCAGAGGGGGATTCGGATCCCGAATTGATGCAAGGAGCACGTACATTCAAGTCTCAATACGGCAATAAACGAGGATCCTCAAAAAACGGGGGAAGAGGGGGGGCAGGAAGCATAGATCGAACGGACTTTACTCAACCCAGACGATTGAGGAATCACAGGGGAACCTAGATGTGATCAATCTATCATCTGTACCTCTCTCCCCGATACAAATCAAGGTCCTATCAAGGGGACTGAATTTCGTGCCTAATCAAAATTTTGATGTCTTTTCCACTCTTCTTGATATTAATAAGTTTGTCCGTAATCTCACGGTGAAAAGGCACTTCCTTACTTCAGAGGCGACCACAGATGACCAAATAACAAACTCCACGGTTAATATCAACAACTATAGGACGCTCATGTTTCAAGAACAGTTGGCATTACTATGCTTGGAAGATCTGGCGGGCGAACAAACACAGAATTTAAACACCAGTCAAACTCCTAAATTTATTACTAAAAATCCCAGGTTCTATCCAACTCAGTCCCGCACCGAAGCTATGGACACTTTTCAATCAATTATAGAGAGAGAGCTACATAAAATCAAGAATCTAACTGGATGTGACAAAACCTCTCATAATTTATCCATTGCGGAGAAACAAGCAATCAAATCTTTGAAAGAAAATGTGGACATCGTGGTTCGGATGGCGGATAAGGGAGGGTCCATTGCCATTATGGATAGGGCCATGTATATGGACCAAATCTTCCTGTTGTTGGATGACGCCAATACTTATGTTAAAATGTGTGAAAATCCCACTAATGACTTCTCCAGTGCATTGAGAAGTGTACTTGATGAAGGGTTGGTTGAGGGACTATTAAGCAAAAAAGAATATGACTATCTATATGTGGAATTCCCGGTAATACCTATAATGCACGCATTGCCCAAAACACACAAGGGCATTGTTCCGCCCCCGATGCGGCCTATAGTATCCGGTATAGGGTCCTTAACAGAGAGAATTTCAGAGTGGCTGGATTGCCACCTTCAACCTTTGGTCCTAAGGACGCCAGGTCATTTGAGGGATACGAAAGACGTTCTATCTTTCAGAACATAATCTGGAACTCAGACCATACTTGGTTGAGTTGTGATGTGGTCTCTCTCTACACAAGTATTCCACATCACGTTGCTATTGAGGCCCTCACCCACCATTTACTCAAGTATAGTGGATATGACCCGATTTTGCAAAATTTTATAGTTAAGGTGACCATTTTTTTGATGTCTCACAATTATTTCAATTTTGCGGGCACCTTCTATCTTCAGAGGAGGGGAGTTTCTATGGGGGCTAAGTTCTCTCCGTCCTTGGCCAATCTGGTCATGTCCTGGTGGGAGGAGTCCACTCTTTTTTCCTTGTCCAACCCATATGTGGGCCATGTCCACTGGTATGGCAGATACATCGACGACCTCCTATTTATTTGGGAGGGCGATGTGTCTGCCATACAGGAGTTCATGACCTTCATGAATGATAATGATCTCAACCTAAGGTTTACACATGTTATCAATGACACAACCATCAATTTTTTGGATATCAAATTTATTTCCAAAAATGGTTCAAGGGTGTGCACAGAGATTTATCATAAACCCATATCGGGGAATACGATACTACATGCCACCAGTTGTCATCCTAAGCACACTATCATGGCAATACCCGTGGGTGAGTTGACAAGGGCCAAGAGGAATTGTAGCACACAGTTGGGATACATTAAGGAGGAATCTAGAATATGTCGCAGACTTACAGCCCGTGGGTATAGGAATTGGACATTGGAAAGGGCCAAAACCATTGTTAAAGATAAAGATAGGGATGGTCTCCTTTCCATCGAACGCAATTCAGACACTACAAGCTCTGGTACAGTAGACACTGATATACCTACTTTGGTACTTCAATACAGCAACCAATTCAATCTTATCAAAAACATGGTACTTAGGTACATTCCCTTGTTGTATGAAGATACTAAATTAGAAGAGGTATTGAGAAGTGGGTGTCGGGTGGTATCGCGGAGACCTCCAACCCTTGGTAATATGCTGGCCCCGTCTCTATTGACTACTAGTCTTCCTAAACCCACGTGGTTAACCCATAAAGGATACTTTAAATGTGGGACACATCCATGTAAGGTCTGTAACTTTTCCAAGATCACCAAGGATTTTTCAAATTCCTCAGGTAGCATCAATTTTTCAATAAAATCGTACATCAACTGTAATAGCAATAATGTCGTCTATGTCATAGAATGTACCATTTGCAAGCTTAAGTACGTGGGGTGTACCATTAGGAAATTCAAACTCCGGGTTTTAGAACATCTAAGTTATATCAGGAACCCCAATTTTTTGAATATCTCAAATATCTCCAGACACTTCATTTTACAACACAACCGTTGTGTCAACTCATTTTGCTGCTATGCAGTGGAAAAAGTCAGAGGTAATGTAAGAGGGGGGAATATTAGACAACGCCTGTTAACGAGGGAAGCTTTCTGGATTTACAATTTGGAAACACGATTCCCACAGGGTTTGAATGTTAAGAAGGAACTCATGTTTCATTATTAAAATCATAAGTTACATACAAGTATTGATCTTTATCTGCACAAGTCTTTGTGAGCTTAACAACTCTCATGTACTTCCCTATGGGAAGATTATTTATTATGGAGCTACATTGTGGCTCATTAATATTTTTAGTACCATCAATCGTGAATATAACATATATCATGTAATGGGTTGTTTCTTCCCTTCAATATCCCTGTAGTATTTTCGTTGAGATAAGCGGGCATTTCATTCTTATATCTACCCACTCCAATTAAGGGGACTCTTTTTAGGGATTTTGACCTTACAGATATTCACCACATACCCCCCTTTCTTTGGTGATAGTTCTAAATACATCTAGTACCATTAGGTATAGGGTAAGAGATTGGTAGTACATACTATTGGATCAGATATTAGGAGACACGCCCGAGAGATTGTAACTTACCATCACTTTCAGCACCATACATTGAGGACAACGACATCAGTCACGGAACCCTCTCTTTCTGGGTATCCTTCAGATACTCGTGTTGAGATGAATGGATATACTACCATGATAGCTTAATACTCCTTTCAGCACCATACTTTGAGGACAGCGACATCAGTCACGGAACCCTCTCTCTCCGAGTGTCTTTCAGATACACGTGTTGAGATGAATGGGTATATTATTGTGACAGTTAAATATTCCCTCCACGGGGATCCAATCAGGGGTTCGGATCTCTTCAGGTATTTTCCTCACATAACGCTCTACTGTAACAGGTCAGAGAGTTTTCAGCACCATTTAGTCTGGACAGGGACAGTTGCAATCTGAGTCATTGACCTGATATTGTGTGATAGTATTTGGACCACTGGAATTTATCATAATCTGATACTCGTGTTGAGATGAATGGATATACTACCATGATAGCTAAATACTCCTTTCAGCACCATACATTGAGGACAGCGACATCAGTCACGGAACCCTCTCTCTCCGAGGGTCTTTCAGACACTCGTGTTGAGATGAATGGGTATAATATTGTGACAGTTAAATATTCCCTTCACGGGGATCCAATCAAGGGTTCGGATCTCTTCAGGTATTTTCCTTACATAATGTTCTATTGTAATAGGTCAGAGAGTTTTCAGCACCATTTAGTATGGACAGGGACAGTTGCAATCCGAGTTATTGACCTGATATGGTGTGATAATATTTGAACCATTGGAATTTATCATAATCCGATTGTTCTTGGGGATCGTATATTAATATTCTATACACTCACAGATAATATTAGGTTCCAGTATATAAATCATTCGATATAACACAGGGGGTGACTACGTAATTTATATTTAATATTCCTCACTATTAACATCTGTTAGGAGGTCCCTTCTATATGGAATAATGTACTTGAAATTTATTAAGTACTACATATTTTTGAATAGTACCATTAGTTATATGGGTCATTTATGTAATTCTTGATAGAATATATTAATGTCAGTTTCATATAGTCGCACAAGGACAACTTTTACATCTAGATGTCCGGGATATATTCCCCATGTGGAGTATTTTTCCCGTGAGATACAATCCATAATTATTGAATATCTGATCCAGTGTAGAATGAACTCTGTTTATTTTTTGATATTTGCATCTACAGTTGCATTTCATCGGAGGTAGCTATTGTGCATGTATGTTTTGTATGTTTGTTTGTTTATTTTGTTTCATGTGTTGTGGAATTTGGCGCATGTGGACAGGTCTTCATGCATTGATGTTCTGGATGTGTGGTTTCGGGTTGCATTCCATCTTCCTCATGGATAAAATATGGGCACCGTGCCTTTTCCTCTCTGCGAGAATCGGTTTATATCTCCGACGGTGTCCTGTTGCGAACGTTATCACATACCTAGGGATAAAGTATATTATACATGAGTACGCAATGTCAAATAGATACAGTATACAATAAGGGTTCTCTGACACTGTCTGATGTCATATAGATTTTTCAGGAATAATTTTGGGAATATTCTTTTTCAACGTGGACTCAGATAACATGTCCCTTTCTTTTTTATAACAAACCAATATATGAAACATTGAGAATGATTCTTGCATATATTTTTTGGGAATAAAACGCATTAATGTTCTATACACCTATTCAGACCTGACTGTTTTTTCTGTTTAATTCCAATATAAAACATCATGGAATTAATTATAACGTTTTGGGATCATGAGATTGACGTAATCATATTTACAACATGTAATCATTATTATCATACAGTTTACATACCTTTACTTAGATCATATTTGTGTAAATCGATTTACATTTTATTTCGATGGGAGTTACATTCCCACTTTTTCTTTTTAATTGTATTCTCGATATGTTTTTGGATGCTTATATTACATACTTTAATATCTTATATATGTATTTGTTGGAGAATGTTATACTTCTGACTGAGCCAAACCATGAATATGTGTTGTTGTTTTTAAATTTCGTATATTGAATTGATAACATCTGTGATATACGTTGTGAGAACTGTGGGGACTAAGTCGTCCTGACTGCTATATTTACTATCTAACCCGGTAGATTATAAACTGCAGCTTTGAGCATCCCTGAATTGGTCTTAATACAGCTGTAATTTCTATATTCATTCACCATTTGATGTGTTAACACTAAGGGATCATAGAAAGGGTTTTCCTCTCTATGTTTAATATATACTTCCCGTATCTCATCCATATATAGGAGGATCTCACCTGAGAAGTTAATTAGCAGTCAGGGTTAATCATTCACCTGTTTTTCTTGCGTACTAATTAGTTACGCTTTTTAAGCAGACAGGACGATGGTTGTCCTCATACTTCTTTGCCATGATTAAGAGCACAGGAGCTGCTCGAAACGCGTAGGCTGGGGCATACTGCCTACTCACAATTTTTCTGGGACTGCGTCTCCCTACGATTTTTAATATTACTTCAATAAAGATGGGAACAACGCTTCCTTTTTAAACTTACAACTGGACTCAGCGCTGGATTACTTCCCTTGTTTTTTCCACATTCACATGCATTGATTCTGGAATATTAGGGGATTTGATAAGGATTTTGGCGCGTTCGTTCTTAGGATAAAAATTCATTGGCCAGGTTGTGTTTTTTTCCCAATGCTCTTTTATTCTTCTTGGGCATCAGTGGCATCTCAGGTGCCCGGCTTGCATATATTCAATAATATATCTATGGTGGTGATTAATAATAATGTTTATGTAAATATATCACATGGGCAAAGGGATGACTATGCGGTTTATATGGGTCCCATGGATGGAGGGGGGGGGGGGGTGTTAGCTCAGATTAGCCATGTCTACCTATCCTATGGGCAATGTGCACCCATGTAGGTCCCTCTCTCCACTGCCATTGCAACATGCATTGCGACCGTGGGTGCTGGCCGTGTCCCGGCCGTGATCCATGGAATGATAGGATATGTTCTAGATCAGAGAGTCGGGTCTGTTTTCACGGACCCGATTCACCTGCTAAAGTGAATGGGTCCGTGAAAAGCCTATCGGATGCCACTCGGATGCAGTGAAAAACGGCTCGAGTGGCTCGGTCGTGTGCAACTGGGCTTAGCATGCCATAGCACGTAGGTATCCCCCCTAAAAGCATCGTAATAGACATCTGTAGGGTCAAATTTGCCGCTGTTCCCACACCACTGGTCATTAGAGTGCTGCATCTTGTCACAATAGTGCGGAGATGTGTTGTCATGTCACGTGATCATGCCGACCAATCTCTGGCTTCGGCTGTGACGTCACTATGGACGACACGATCACTGTGATGTGGTATTAGACGTCACATCTTCGAACTGTGACGACCATAAGAACCGCTGCTCGGAAGCCAAGGAAATGGAACAGAAAACCTCGTCTAAAGTGGCAATGTCATGAGAAAGTAGCACGACATGGAAAGTTAGAATAACGGACGTCCAGCGCCCACTTACTGCCCCCGAACTGCTCAGTAATCTGAAAGGGCGTGCGGGTGGCCCGTCTGGAGGAAGTGAATAGAATCTTTCAAAACTTGAAGATGACCTAAAAACTTTTATTAGTGATTTTTTCTATTTTAGAGGGAAATGATCTTGTAAATTGTAACGTGAATCCATATTAGAAACTAGTTCAGCTCACACAGCTGCTGCTGCTGAACATTGGCATTGAATAGTAAGTGTTAGGTGCATGATGGACATGCTGGCACTTCCCCTCCCACTGACTTATCAAGCTTCGCTGCTATTTTAGGTGCATTGGTTTTTAGATATACGTGATATTCAAGATTATTTAAAGAGACAGTGTGCGTACAACAACTAACGCGTCATCGACAGCAGCACTAACACTTTGCGGAGCAGCATCTGTCTCTCATATACACCCGCTTATAAGGTCGCTGCACAGCGGACTGTTGTCATTGACGTTTCCTTCCACCGTTCCTCTATCACAGTCAGACTCTCTGGTGGTGTGTGACGTGGATCCTGATCTCAAGGAGAAGTTGAAAAAGTTTCGGTTCAGGAAGGAGACCAATAATGCTGCCATCCTGAGTGAGTGATCGGCTGTGAGTAAGAAAACACGTGGGACGCTCCTCAGGGGAGGGTCTAGCAGCGTAGGTGAACGTAAACCCTACATGATCTCATCATTCTTGTCTCTTGTGTCTTAGTGAAGATTGACAAGGAGAAGCAGTTGGTGGTCCTGGAGGAAGAGTTTGAGGTAGGTCATAATCTAATGTGCATGGCCGCCTTACGACGGATTTCAGTAGAACCTAAGGGACCTTTTACACGGGCCAATTTTGGCCGTGACAACGAGCGCCGATCAACGAGGCGACTCGTTGATCGGCGCTCGTTTGCTCCTTTCACAAGGAGCTCTGATCAGTCATGTATGCGGACAAGCGATCATTACTACGATCACTACGATCACTATGATCACTCATCCCCATGCTTTTCCATCATGTCGGCAGCGCAAATCCCTGTTTACACAGGGAGATGTGGTGCCGACAACGATAATTGTATCGTCTATGCAGCGGAAACTATCAGCTGATGAATGAGCGTTCATACGAACACACGTTTGCCCGATCATGGGCCATATAAAAGGGCCTTAAGACATCAGCCATTACTAAACCAGAAATAAGGATCATTTGTTTGTGTTTTAGGATATTTCCCCTGATGATCTACAGAATGAACTCCCGGAACGTCAGCCTCGATATCCTTATTAAGTGTTTTTTATTTTATATGAGTCCAGTACAACAACTACTTGGAAATTTGGGATAGTTTCGACCGAAACCTAGAACTCACCTCTTCTCTAACATATTCTCTGCCAATTCAAAAGATTATGTCCTAAATTATCCCACGATCCTAAAAAAAAAACCTACAAATAGTGATCTGTGTCAAAAAATAATACCTTATGTGACCAGAATTGGATTTCGTGCCACAAAAGTGTTATGCTTGTTGCACACAACCGAGTGCCACTTGGCCCGTTTTTCACGGCATACGATTGGCACCCAATAGTTTTCATTCCACTCATTCCATTTCACTTAATGAAAATGAACCTGACTTTGCCCACATATAACCTCTATTTTTTATTTTTTTTAAAGTGGTTGTCCAGTTTAGAAACCCCAATTTCTTATACCCTACTATTGAGTTCTAGATTAATAGAGGGGTGTCCTCTGTTCAGGATCCTCCCTTGGGTGGAGTGGACAGCGGTTACAAAGAGCATCTCTCGCTCTGGAGGACCTGTCCTGTCCTGCATTACATAGACAACCATTGATATGAATGGGCACTGTGTAATGCATCATTTCTCCTGTGGTGGCGCTGCAGGAAAATTCAACACTTACTGCCAGGTTTTTACACACATCACAGCTGATCGCTGGGGGTCCCAGCAGGGGAACATTTTGTGATCTGCTTATTCTCAAGGGACTCTTCTAAAAAGTAGGGATTGTCAAAAGTGGACAATCCCTTTGACATAATATTTTTTTGTATCAGAAATGGTCATGTCTTATTATTATTATTATATAAGTCATGTGATAAGTAATAGGATACAAATAACAATATAACGGTCTACCTGTGTAACATTTTGAACCACATTGAATACTATATATTTTTTTTTGTATAAAACGTTTACCCACTGCATCGTTTTATCAATGCTATCCTTGACATACGGCCACATTCCTGGTGTACAGTTATAGGTACAAGCATGAGGATGGCCGGATCTCTTACCCACTGTGTATGATATTCTCCAGCCCAGTAGGTAAGTGAAGAGAAAAAATAATGTTCTGATGTTATAGTGTAACTGTGCGCAAAAATATAAAATATTTGTAAATCCGTTAGGACAGATATACCTAATTCTGGAGACATACCCAAAAATGGGACCATTTATTTTCCTAAATTGATGGAAATGTATAGTCGGCTTACCTGCTGCCCGATCCGGAATGATCTGACCTCTCTTCCTGCATTCCAGTCCCCGTTTTCCGCTTTACAAGATGGCCACCATAGTCTTAGACTTTGCCATGGAAGGCTTCTTTAGAAGTCTGAAACACACCCCCATCCCTCCATTGCCCTCCAATGGACCACCGCTGATAATGCCGGCCCCTGTGTTGGCGCTGTGTCCAGCAGCGCCAACGTCATCAGCAATGGAGGTGGTGGGAGCGTGTCTCAGACTTCCAAAGAAGCCTTCATCTTGGAGAGAGGGAAACGGGGGACTGAAACGCAGAAGCGGAGGCCGGGTCATTCAGGTGCAGGGGCAGAAGGTAAGTAGAAAACGTTTTTTGGGGGACTGGAGGGTTGCTTTAATGTGAATGTCCAACTTTTATGTTACGTTGAGCTTTGATTTGGTTATAAATCAGTATAGAAGATTGTTGAGGAGAGGAGAGAAAGAGGCTGATAATGGAGCCAACATAGGAGATCTCTGTCACATTTGTCGGTGAACGGGATTCTGCAGCCTGCTATGTACTAGAATACATGCAGGCTGCAGAAGCCAAACGGAGCAAATTACTAAAATGTTTTTAGCCCATAATACAGCCAATGCAATATTAAAAAAAGTTGGCCATAGTCTTTAAAGGGGTTTTCCCACGAGGGACATTTATGACATATCCACAGGATACGTCATAAATGTCAGATAGATGCGGGTCCCACCTCTGGGACCCGCACCTATCTCTAGATCGGGGCCCCCTATACCCCGTTCTAGCTTTGTCTGCTATCGCTGACTCCCGGCCACTTCCGGACTTTATGGTCGGGAGTTACGAAAACAGCGTAACTCGCTGATCTCCGCTGTTTCCGTAACTCCCATAGTCGTTAATAGCAGTAATGGAAGCAGCGTAGCATGCGAGCTCCGCTGTTTCCGTAACTACCATTAAGTTCTATGGCGCTTCCGAAAACAGCGGAGATCGGCGGACTACACTGTTTTCACCTTCATGGTCGGAAATCAGCCGACACACAAAGAGGTAGAACGGGGTTTAGGGGCCCCCATTCTAGAGATAGGTGCGGGTCCCAGAGGTGGGTCCCGCATCTATCTGATATTTATGACATATAATGTGGACATGTCATAAATGGCCCTCGTCGGAAAACGCCTTTAAGCCTATGCAGGGGATTTGGAGCTCTGTATCAGAAAAACGGAGCTCCGACTTTTCTAAAAAAAAAAAAATGGTGTTCAATGGCGGACATTTACTTCAAAGTGGTTGTTGCTTTTCAATCCCAATTTCCAATTGACTTGATAAACTAAGGCCTCATGCACCCAACCGTAGCCGTGTGCATGACCCGTGATTATGGCACGGACGACCGCGGAGTGTCATCCGCGGGCCGTCCGCAATTCACTGACCGTGCACACATTGATTTTAATGAGTTCGGGCTTCCGACCAATGCAAGGACCTTGAAAACCACGGTCATGTGTGCGGGCCCATAGAAACGAATAGGTCCACAATTCATCCGCTGTTTTGCAGATGAATTGCGGACGCAAAAACGCGGTCGTGTGCATGAGGCCTAAGGCTATGTTCCACGTTCGGTGTGCATGATCAGCGTATGTGCCAGGAGATGCTGCTGCACATACGCCCCCTAAATGAGTTCACTTTTTGGCATCCGCCAGGCAGATATCTACCGCTTTGCTTATTTACACCAGCCGATTATCTTTATGGGGTATGTTCACACTAAATAAAAAATAAAACAACTTTGCAAATAGTCTAAGTTACAAATCTCCTACAGTTTTATGTCTACAGCTCCTATACAGGTCTAGGTGTAGCCATGGTTACAGACTACAAGCCATCTCTGTGTAGTCTGTAGCCATGAAGACGCATAGCTCTGCACAGAAGCTGTCGACACAAAACGGTAACGAAGACGATTTGCAAAGTTGCTCATTCTAGTTCCATCGGAGCAATTAAAGACATATCCAGCGCTGAAACTTCCCGCAGTGTCACGCAAAATCATCAATATTACACACAGGACAATTCTAACAATTACATAATTAACACAAGACACAATAGGAACATCAACCGTGTACAAAAATAAACGAATAATAATAAAAGTAATAATAATATCAGTTCAGTTATAAAGATACACGGGCACATATCTGAAAAGTCAGGCTGAAGATTAGACCTGAGGCCGCCACCATCAGGGGTGATGTTTCTATAGGGGGTGCCGAGGAAGCAGTCGCACCCAGGTCTTGGTGTCTGAGGGGGTCCGTAGGCCCCTCTGGCACTTAAGGCACCAGTATTATTTGGCACATGGTAGGTGGGGGCCCTGTTACAGATTTTGAATTGGGCAATTTTCTTCCAGAGATCTCCAATTTCCAATATTAAGGGGGTTTGTTCTGGTTGGGGCAGGTGGGTACATATTTGAAGCATTACTGAACTGGGTGCCCAGGCCAGGGTGCTTCAAGTGAGTATTAAGAAAAAACTGGGTATGTGCACTGTTTGGGCAACACGAGAATTAAGAGCATCCGGAAAGTCTCCCCCTAAATACCAGGATTATATTTTTTAGCCCACAATCCACCAGGACCAATAGTGTATGGCAACAGTTAAAGGAACGTTCCAGGAAATACTGATCTAATATATTTAGTGCAGAGTCTGAGGGGTAGTGCATGGTACGGAAATGAAAAAAACTCCAAAATGAGAACCCCTGTGTCATGCTCCGCCCCCTCAACACATTGTATCAGTTTTGCCTGGAGTGTCCCTTTAAACCAATGACAAGATGTGAAATGTAACTCAAGACATAGATTTTTCCACGGCATATCAACTAAAATCCGGCTAAGCTCCTTCACATTCTCTCTGGATGTTGCAGTCAGTGTTTAAAGGGATCGTCCATACTGGAAAAATCCCGTCCATATGATGTCAGAACAGACTAGAGAGCAACTGAGATTTCTGCTCTGGTGGAATAGTCACGGCCATGTATTACATATATGCCATGTAGTATTGTATTTCCTCTGCAGTGATCACACAGGGGCATGCTTGCAAGCCAGATCTCTAATAACTGTACCGCAACAGTAACAAGCTGTGCAGATGTGTGAGCATCATGTAAAATTAATAATAAAGGTTCCCATTCAATAAATGTAAGCAGAGATCTTAAAAACCACGAAGAATTGATACACAAAGTACGGTATATTAGAAAAATGTATAACTCTTCATAGTACAAAGAATAACTTTTATTTGCCAGAAAGAAAATGATCTTCAATTGTTCCAACATGATAGGTCCAAAAACATAAAAAAAAATCTGCATCTCTTTTTATATTAGCCAGCTATACTCCTGACCTCTTCTTTCTCTTGTACCTGGCTCCGGGAAGGAGCTAAGTTACAGAAGTCATTTTAGCAGTTACAGAGCTATCAGTTAGGCCTGATTTACACGAGCGTGTGCGTTTTGCGCGCGCAAATAACGCTGCGTTTTGCGCGCGCAAAAGGCATTTGACAGCTCCGTGTGTCATCCGTGTATGATGCGCGGCTGCGTGATTTTCGCGCAGCCGCCATCATAGAGATGAGGCTAGTCGACGCCCGTCACTGTCCAAGGTGCTGAAAGAGCTAACTGATCGGCAGTAACTCTTTCAGCACCCTCAACAGTGAGTTCCGATCACCATATCGAGTAACCTGTTTAAAAAAAAGACGTTCATACTTACCATGAACTGCCTGCTTCCTCCAGTCCGGTCTCCCGGCCGTTGCCTTGGTGACGCGTCCCTCTCCAGTCATCCGGCCCCACCTCCCAGGATGACGCGGCAGGCCATGAGACCGCTGCAGCCTGTGATTGGCTGCAGCCTGTGCTTGGCCTGTGATTGGCTGCAGCTGTCACTTGGACTGAATTGTCATCCCGGGAGGTCGGACTGGAGGAAGAAGCCGGGAGTTATCGGTAAGTCAGAACCTCTTGTTTTTTTTACACGTATATGTATATTGTGATCGGAAGTCACTGTCCATGGTGCTGAACCAGTTTAAGTCTTTCAGCACCGTGGACAGTGACTGTCTCCTGACGTCGCGTACCCGAACATTTTTTGCCGGGTTCGGTCCAAACGAGTTCGGCCGAACCCGGTGAAGTTCGGTGCGCTCATCTCTAATTTGACACTCCGTTTGGATGTTTGTAAACAGAAAAGCACGTGGTGCTTTTCTGTTTACATTCATCCTTTTGACAGCTCTTGCCCGAATCACGCAGTTCGCACGGAAGTGCTTCCGTGCGGCATGCGTGGTTTTCACACACCCATTGACTTCAATGGGTGCGTGATGCGCGAAAAACGCACGATTATAGAACATGTCGTGAGTTTTACGCAAAGCACTCGCGCTGCGCAAAATTCACGCATCGTCTACACTGCCCCATAGACTAATATAGGTGCGTACGACACGCGTGAAAAGCACGCGCGTCGCACGCGCGTATATTACGCTCGTGTAAATGAGGCCTTAGTCACAGAGTCACCCAGGCTTCATAAAAATGCATAGCACCTGCTCTGTCGTTTTACTTTTATTTCTTTTACCGCTCCTGGTAGGTTCTTCACTGAATTTGATGCATCCTGGGGGACATCTTTGCATGATGATGTTTATATAGCAGTTTGTTACAGAAAAATATGTAGCCGCCATTGTTCTCCATGTCCCTTGTTTTACACACAGGGTGTAAGCCGGAGCAGCAAATGATGTATGCTGGAAGCAAGAACAGACTGGTACAGATTGCTGAGCTCACCAAGGTATGGAGCCGGTGGGAATGGATGCATTTAAGATACAAAGGCCACTCACACTCCTACTCGGGTCAATTAAATAGGAAGCCAATACTTATCAGCAGGTTTGAAGTTCCCTGTTCAGGACTTGTCTATTAGCCGATGAGGAGTAGCTACAAAGATGGTCTCTCTTTCTCACACTCTGCATTACATAAACAGCAGATTGCTTTCAATGGACACCATGTAATGCTTAATTTCTCCTGTGGTGGCGCTGCAGGAAAGTTAAACACTTGCTGCCAGGTGCCTTTGCAGATTACAGTTGATCGCTTGGATTAATCGTATTTTTGAAGGACCCTTCCAACATACAGGGATTGTTCAAAGTGGAAAACCCCTTTAATTTTTTAGTTTTTACAATTTCTGATGTCAGTAAGGTAGGAGACCCTTTATGATGTCAATGGAATAAATTGGTTATTATAACATCTAATAAAATACAATTAAGCAAATCTAACTAGTTATGTAGGGGTATGTCCCCCAGCTGGAATAGTGGCCCTATTAGTATATATCCAACTTGATTGAAGAGGGCGACTCAATGAAATACTGTTTACCAGGGGGCAACTGACCATTCAGGCATTAGGCAGTGCCAAGGGCCAATTGGCCAGAGGGGGGCCACAACTGCTAGGTTAGTGAGAGCAATAATTAAAGTGTATAATGGTGGTGGGTAGTGACCATGACCTTAAAGGCATGGTCTTGCCCTAAAAACATGTTTTTTTTTTAAAAATTAAACATTTAGTGTGTAGGTGATTAAACATTGTACAAATTTTTTTTATTTTTTTCGCGAGTCAGGAAATATTATAAATTTTTTCAAATTTATAATACTACCCATTTTTGGTCACTAGATGGAGCTAGTTCCCAAAATTGCAGCATTGCAACATTGGGTTAAAAGCCCTCGCTCTAGTGAGCTCTCAGCATCCCCCCCTCCTTTATCCTGGCTAGAGCCGGGATAAACGAGGGGTTTGAAAGGTTTAACCTCCTACACTGTGTGTCGCCATTTTTTGAGGTAACCCACAGTGTAGTAGGTTTACATACAGTAGTAAACACACACAAACACTAACATACATTGAAATCTCTTACCTGCTCCTGCCGCCGCGGCTCCCTCCGGCCTGTCCGCTCCCTTTGCTGCCGCTGTTCCATGTGCACAAGTCCGGAAGCCGCGACCGGAAGTAGTAATATTACAGTCCGGCCGCGACTTCCGGTCCACAGGAAAATGGCGCCGGACGGCGCCAATTTCGAATAGGACTGTGTGGGAGCGGCGCATGCGCAGTTCCCACACAGACGCCGTACACGGACGTGAATGGGACGGGAGCCGTTCACAGTCCCTATGGGACTGTGGCTGCCGTACTCCATGTCTGTGTGTGTCGTTAATCGACACACACAGAAATGGAACAAAAAATGGCAGCCCCCATAGGGAAGAAAAAGTGTAAAAATAAGAAACAGTAAAACACAAACACACAAATGAATATAAACGTTTTTATTACAGCACTAACATCTTTAACATATAAAAAAATTATTTGCCATGACACTGTTCCTTTAAGTGCCCGGGGGCCCAGATTGATTTCAGTCCTCCCCTGCTGTTTACTGTGGATTATTTAGTTTAGGTGTAAATGCCCTTTAGGTCTATATGTAATAACCTGGCAACTTTTTTCTTCTTTAACGTGACCTTGTGCAGGTGTTTGAGATCAGGACCACCAGTGACCTGACAGAAGATTGGCTGAAGGAACGTCTGGCTTTTTTCCGCTGAGATTGACCTGAATTTACATTTACCGAGTCGGATCGCAAATCGTTTTTGACTAATAAACAAAACCTCTCTCGTCCGCCTGTGTATTGACGTGTTCTCTGCCGTACGAAGGGAAGAAAGTTCTGACGAGTTCAGGAAACATTCAAGACACAAACATGAGCGATCAATCCGGTCTCATCATACAGGGAATTATTGGATGTCTAAATCATTAAGATGCAAGTCCAGTAATGCTGAGGCAGCACTCGAGTCTACAAGATAACGCCACGTTTCTTCTACAATAAGCGGCACAATGTCTCCCGGCTCTAGTGGCCCAGAATCAGGAGGATCGCTGCTTATTCCTTCCTGTAAATCTATTTGGAATTATGTTGTAGAGACAAGTGCAGTCCAAAGTCATTCTCCTCGGATGTTCTTGGGAAGTGGAAATTTGTGTCCTCACATATTTCTATCCCACATATTCCATACTTTTAAAGTACAATGAAAACTAAATTCTTCACTATCTATCTATCTATCTATCTACCTATCTATCTATCTATCTATCTATCTATCTATCTATCTATCTATCTATCTATCTATCTATCTATCTATCTATCTATCTATCTATCTATCGTATCTATCGTATCTATCGTATCTATCTAATCTATCGATCTATCTATCGATCTATCTATCTATCCCATATATATCTATCTTATCTATCCACAGCACACAAGAAAATGGTGACCGCACACTGCGGACACTAATGTCACCTAAGCCACTAAATATAAATATGCATTACTGCTAAATCTACTTACAATAGGGAGGTTCTTAGCACACATTTTGATCAAATTGTGTGAGCCCACCTGCCACGTGAAGGCGACCTCTATGAGGTGGGAACCTACGCTGCACATACACCCAGAACTGGGACTAAACCTACATATATCTGGGGATGGTAGGATCCAGCACTAAACGAATTAAAATCACCCAGGGCAGAATGGGAGGAGTGCAAGATCAAAAAATCTATCCTATCTATCCTATCTATCCTATCTATCTGTCTGTCTGTCTGTCTGTCTATCTATCCCATTGTGCATGAACAAAATATGGCCCCATTTGCACTCCAAGAACTGATTCACTAAAAGCGAGGCGCTCATGGCAGAACACCTACATCCTGGTTCTCTAGCAGAGCCTCCATGGTTGTACCATCTCTTGAAAGTGTCCACTGGTATTGTACTTTAATCCCTGGTGACCATTGGTTTAGGTCAACAGTCCATGGGATCTAATGCTTTGTTATTCTGGTCTATCTCTAGTTTTCAGGGTTGCCACGTCAAGGCGACCTCTTAAAATAAAATGATGCCACAGCGAAATTCCTGTAGTCTGATGATCGAGAAGATCTGATAATCTGGCAATTTTTTTTTTAGCATAGAACTGTATCTTCAGGCTCTCTACTTTTATAAGTAACTCTTATATACTTTCTAATGACGAACCTGTAACCCAGCAAAAGGATTGTATGGCATTGAGAAATGGGAGGTTGTGGCCGGCCACTAGAGGGCGCTGTGAGGTTAGTACATCGACAGTGTTTAGTGTGTGGAGTGATATACAAGAGAGGTCTAGTGAGGAAGTGTCTGGGGAGAGGTCTGAGAAGCGCTGGACAGGAAGAGACAGAGACTGGACTGAGAGAGCTGTAGCAAGTAAGGAAGACATTGTGACTCAGATAACTGTAAAAGATAAAGAGCATTCTGGCCAGCAGCAGAGCATAAGTAATGTGAAGTATCAGACACGCATTTACTGGAGTTCCAAGTTAAGGAGATCCGGCTGAAGTTAAGAAGAGAGTGTTTAGAGCAAGAAGCTGAAGACGCCATTTTGAGCATAAGGTAACATAGAGCATTAAGTGCCGGATCATCAGAGAGTGCATTGTATTACATTGCCGGACCTCAAAGATCACATTACACTAAACCTGGAAGCTAAGAGACTTTATTATCCTAAGGCACAAGATAAAGAGAGAACATATTTTAATCATTACGGATTATAAGAGACTGTGTTATATTGAAGTGCCGGATAAAAGCAGAGACTGTATTGTTTACCGAGCACCAGTTATATTTTGCCTAGAGCTCAAGTTTTTGACTGTTGTCATATTTTCTGCATGTTCAGTAAAGACAAAACGAATATAATCCCGGTGTCAGTAATTATTGTCCTTAAAGTCATATTACAACTTGGCGTAGTCGGCAGGATAGATGCAGATACAATGGACGAGACAACATTATCATCCAGTGTGACCCATCCAATGATACCGGTGGGAGCCCTCTTAAATCATTTGCCAAAGTTTAATGGATCTGATCTATTGTTGGAAGATTGGAGTGAACGGCTGGAAGGAGCGGCACGGCTCTGTAATGTCGCTCCACATTTAAAAGTAGAATTGGCGCTAAGTACCTTAGAAGGAGAAGCTAGGAAAACCGTTTTGTTACAGCCAGCACGACACCGACAAACCTTCGAACAAATTCGGCAGCTATTAGATGATGTGTATGGGGATACGTCCTCTGAGGGCATGATAAGGAAGCGATTCTTTGCCCGCCAGCAGAAAGAAGAAGAGACACTGGCGCAGTTTGCAAATGGATTACAGGAAATAATGGCAATGTTGCAACGTAAAGAAGAACAATCAGCCGGGTCCTTTACCAATGTACACGTAGTATTGCGGGATCAGTTTGTAATAGGTCTCAAGAATCCACCGTTAAGGAGAACTCTGAAGGAAAAGTTAAAGAAAGAACCAGATATGACGATTCATCAATTATTGACGGAAGCTATCGCATTGGAAAAAGAGGAATCGGCCAGCACTGATACGGTGGTCAGGCAAGCAGAAATTGTAACCAAGAAGAACCCCGACATGGAGGCAAGGATGGAGTCATTGGAAGGTGCCATGAGAGAGTTGAAAGCCGATATTACTAATAAGCCTGACCCTGGAACTCCAGTTCGATACTCACAAGAGAGACAGTCGTTTGCAGATAGGAGGAATCCAGGTAGGAATGCTCCAGACCCTACCATCTGCTATAATTGTGGCCGAGCCGGACACATTGCTAGAAATTGCATGCGTTCTCACTATCAGAGCAATCGCAGGAATTTAAACTAGAACGACCTGTAGTTGAGGGGCAAACTACAGGGGAGTCCACGGATACATGCCCTGCGTTAGATGCTACAGATATAGTGGGGGAATGTCCCGTCGTCGTAGCAAAATTCAATGGCGTTGAGTTGTCATGTTTAATCGATACTGGATCTCAAGTGACCACTATGGATAAAGTTGTGTTTGAAACTTATTTCCCTTCCTTGTTATGTGAGAAGAGTGACACTTGGATAAGACTCAAGGCAGCTAATAGTTTACCTATCCCTATCCTGGGAGTTATACAAATGGACATTTCAATATGGAATCGTGATTTGAACAAAAAGGGGGTTATCATAGTAGAAAAAGCTATGGACTCTGAAATTCCCGTGATTCTAGGAATGAATATATTGCGGGACTTAGATGGAGTAATGTCACAAGAGCTGGGCCCAAAATACTGGAAACAAATACCCACTCAACGACCTTCTCAAATGGCTTTACAGCGCACTTTAAAACATTGTCGCATTAATGGAGAACTGTTAAATTGGCCTGGAAGGGTAGGACTGGTTAAGATACCAGCCTCTCGAAGTATACAAGTACCAGCAGGCCATGAAATGTTGTTACCCTTGCCAGTGGGTACTAATAAAGTGTTAAAGGGCACCACTGTGTTAATTGAATCAGCTCTGCAGAAAGAAGGAGTAGCCGTGGCCCGGTCGATATGCAAGGTGCAGGCTGGACAAGTATTATTACGAGTGGTTAATATCACGAAACAAAATGTAACCTTATTTCCCCGGGAACTAGTAGCTGAAGTGTTTCCGGTGAGGGAGGAACAAGTGGAAAGCCGTTCAGATTGGCAAGTGAGTTATCCTTGTGAAAGTGTAGCTGTGGTTACAGTGTGTCGAGCCACCACTCAAGCTAATGACACCATTGGGAGGCGATTACTGGAGCAAATACCTTTAGAAGGAACGGATTTGACTACCAGACAAATAGATGAAGTGGCGGGAGTGTTAGGAGAGCACTCCAAGGCTTTTTCCAAGAATGAAGCAGACTTTGGGTTGACAACAACTTTAGAACATGAAATACATACGGGAAATGCTCACCCGGTACGAGAACGATACCGTACCATTCCGCCCGCTTTTTATCAAGAAGCCAAAGTGTTGCTAAAACGCATGCTAGACAGTCATGTTATCCGACCCAGTAAAAGTCCATGGGCTTCTCCCATAGTATTAGTAAAGAAGAAAGATGGAAGCTTGCGGTTCTGTGTAGATTACCGGCGATTGAATGCCTGCACCGTCAGAGATGCATACCCTTTACCACGAATAGAAGACTCTTTGCTGGCTTTGGGTAAGGCCAAATACTTCTCTACCCTGGATTTGGCCAGTGGGTACTGGCAAGTACCAGTTGCAGAAGAAGATCGAGAAAAGACTGCATTCATCACCCCTATGGGGTTATACGAATTTTTGAGAATGCCGTTCGGTCTAACCAATGCACCAGCTACATTTCAGCGCTTGATGGAAGTTTGTTTGGGAGATTTAAACTTTGAATGTTTGCTCATCTACCTAGATGACATCATTATCTTCTCAGCCACTTTCACAGAACATTTGGAAAGATTGAAAGTGGTACTTACGCGTATCGAAGAACATGGTCTAAAACTAAAACCGGGCAAATGTCACTTGTTTAAAGAAAGAATTGAGTACCTGGGACACGTGGTTACTAGAGACGGTGTACAACCAATGGATGCCAAAGTACGAGCCGTGCAACAATGGCAGGTACCAAAGACAGTAACAGAGCTTAGAAGTTTCCTAGGACTGATTGGATATTACAGACGGTTCATACAGAATTTTGCTAAGGTGGCTGCTCCCCTATATGTGTTACTGAATGGAACCAAACCGGGAGTCGATCATAAGAGAAGTATCACTTGGGGAATAGAGGTTGAACAAGCCTTCCAAGAGTTAAAAAGACGACTAACTGGTGCTCCTGTCTTGGCGTATGCAGATTACTCTCTACCATTTGTTTTGTGTACCGATGGAAGTTTAAAAGGATTAGGAGCTGTTCTTTCTCAAGTGCAGAATGGACGGGAACGTGTCATTGCTTATGCCAGTCGGACGCTGAGAGATGGGGAAAAGAATCCGGACAACTATAGCGCATTCCGGTTGGAACTTTTGGCAGTCGTATGGGCGGTGACCGAGCGATTTGCAGATATCTTGCTGGGCGCAGAGTGTGTGTTATGGACTGACAATAATCCATTGGTTCATTTAGACTCGGCCAAATTGGGTGCTATGGAGCAACGTTGGCGAGCACGACTTAGCAAATTTAAATTTACTGTGAAGTACCGCCCAGGACGAGCTAATGGGAATGCAGATGCCCTGTCCCGTAATCCAGTAGATTTGCCTGAAGGACTGACTGAAGAGGAGTTAGAGGAAACAGAGACTCCTAATTTCCTTGCCAATGAAGTACATGATCAGATGCCAGGTGAGAATATTCAAAGTGCTCCGGTGCATACTGTGGAGCCCATAAGAGAAACCATCGATCAATGGACTGCTGAAGAATGGAAGAAACAGCAGTTGCAAGATATTCAAATTCGGACTGTAAGAAGATGGGTGCTAGAGAGATACCGACCCAATCAACGAGAGCGATTGCGATTGTCTGGAGTGGGACAGAGAATATATCGCCAACGAGATAGATTGGCAGTAAAACAAGGGATATTGTACCGCCGAGTATTCCTACCGACCATGGAAGGACCCGTCTGGCAAGCTGTGTTGCCGGAGCGAGAGTTAGAAAGTACGGTTAAGTGGATGCATGAGAAAAAGGGGCATTATGGTCCTGAAAAGACTTTCCGTTGGTTGCAACAATTCTACTATCATCCTTTGCTGTTTGCAGTGGCACAGAAAGTGTGTCAGAACTGTAGAAATTGCACCCTGGCCAGAGCGGCTGAACAACAAGCTCCGGTGGGGCATATACAGACGCATTATCCATTACAGTTGGTCATGATGGACTATTTGACAGTAGATGAGTCTTTACAAGGGTACAGATATTTACTGGTTGTGATAGACCACTTCACCAAATTCACAGTGGCCGTACCTACCAGAGATCAAACGGCTGAATCTGCGGCACAGGGATTGTGGACTCATTTCATCTTACCCTATGGATGTCCTTCACAGCTTCACTCTGATCAAGGAGCTTGTTTTGAGGGGCGAGTAATAGAAGAATTATGCAGATTGTACCAGATTAAAAAGACCCGCACGACCCCGTATCACCCTCAAGGGAACGGGGCCTGTGAAAGGGTGAATCGGACCATATTGCAGTTGTTGCGAACACTGGAGAAACAAAAAAAAGAGAGATGGCCTGACTACATTGCAGAATTAATCTGGATCTATAATAACACTGTACATGCCACTACTGGATATTCTCCTTTTCTGTTAATGTTCGGAAGAAATGGACGATGTCCCCTAAATTTAATGATGCCTATCCCGGAAGAACAAGAAGAGTGGATTCCGCAGACCTGGATGTGGGGTCATCGACGCAAGGTACAAGAAATGTATAATTTAGTGGCGCAGAGACTGGGGCCTCATGATCTTACAGTAAATCAGAAATTGAAGGAACTACCTTTGCAAGTGGGTGATAGAGTAATCGTGCGAAACCAGGGTGCAAGAAGAGCAGGAAAGCTGCAATGGAAGTGGGAAACCTTGGCGTATGAGGTGGTGCGTCAGCCCAATCCATATATTCCTGTATTTGTGATCAAGCCGGAGGGTAGTAGTGGCCCTTTGAAAACCGTACACAGAAATATGCTGAGACCCTGCACATTTATAAGTCGTGAACCAGAAGCAAACACTAGAGATCCTCCTGTTGCAACACCCGTTCCCGTAGATGAAGGTTGGTGGAGTCCGCCGGTTCAAGTACCAGAGAGACAAGAAAGTACCAGTGAAGTACAAGAAGAGAATGTTACTCCTGTGGAAGAAGAGTTGTCACAGGTACGTCATTCTCAGCGATCCAATTTTGGAAGACTTCCTTCTAGGTTTGAAGGATTTGTGACGCCACAGCAAGTTGCCGGGACGGCAACTGATAAACCTGGGGGAAAAGATGTAACCCAGCAAAAGGATTGTATGGCATTGAGAAATGGGAGGTTGTGGCCGGCCACTAGAGGGCGCTGTGAGGTTAGTACATCGACATTGTTTAGTGTGTGGAGTGATATACAAGAGAGGTCTAGTGAGGAAGTGTCTGGGGAGAGGTCTGAGAAGCGCTGGACAGGAAGAGACAGAGACTGGACTGAGAGAGCTGTAGCAAGTAAGGAAGACATTGTGACTCAGATAACTGTAAAAGATAAAGAGCATTCTGGCCAGCAGCAGAGCATAAGTAATGTGAAGTATCAGACGCGCATTTACTGGAGTTCCAAGTTAAGGAGATCCGGCTGAAGTTAAGAAGAGAGTGTTTAGAGCAAGAAGCTGAAGACGCCATTTTGAGCATAAGGTAACATAGAGCCATTAAGTGCCGGATCATCAGAGAGTGCATTGTATTACATTGCCGGACCTCAAAGATCACATTACACTAAACCTGGAAGCTAAGAGACTTTATTATCCTAAGGCACCGGATAAAGAGAACATATTTTAATCATTACGGATTATAAGAGACTGTGTTATATTGAAGTGCCGGATAAAAGCAGAGACTGTATTGTTTACCGAGCACCAGTTATATTTTGCCTAGAGCTCAAGTTTTTGACTGTTGTCATATTTTCTGCATGTTCAGTAAAGACAAAACGAATATAATCCCGGTGTCAGTAATTATTGTCCTTAAAGTCATATTACAACTTGGCGTAGTCGGCAGGATGGATGCAGATACAATGGACGAGACAACATTATCATCCAGTGTGACCCATCCAATGATACCGGTGGGAGCCCTCTTAAATCATTTGCCAAAGTTTAATGGATCTGATCTATTGTTGGAAGATTGGAGTGAACGGCTGGAAGGAGCGGCACGGCTCTGTAATGTCGCTCCACATTTAAAAGTAGAATTGGCGCTAAGTACCTTAGAAGGAGAAGCTAGGAAAACCGTTTTGTTACAGCCAGCACGACACCGACAAACCTTCGAACAAATTCGGCAGCTATTAGATGATGTGTATGGGGATACGTCCTCTGAGGGCATGATAAGGAAGCGATTCTTTGCCCGCCAGCAGAAAGAAGAAGAGACACTGGCGCAGTTTGCAAATGGATTACAGGAAATAATGGCAATGTTGCAACGTAAAGAAGAACAATCAGCCGGGTCCTTTACCAATGTACACGTAGTATTGCGGGATCAGTTTGTAATAGGTCTCAAGAATCCACCGTTAAGGAGAACTCTGAAGGAAAAGTTAAAGAAAGAACCAGATATGACGATTCATCAATTATTGACGGAAGCTATCGCATTGGAAAAAGAGGAATCGGCCAGCACTGATACGGTGGTCAGGCAAGCAGAAATTGTAACCAAGAAGAACCCCGACATGGAGGCAAGGATGGAGTCATTGGAAGGTGCCATGAGAGAGTTGAAAGCCGCTATTACTAATAAGCCTGACCCTGGAACTCCAGTTCGATACTCACAAGAGAGACAGTCGTTTGCAGATAGGAGGAATCCAGGTAGGAATGCTCCAGACCCTACCATCTGCTATAATTGTGGCCGAGCCGGACACATTGCTAGAAATTGCATGCGTTCTCACTATCAGAGCAATCGCAGGAATTTAAACTAGAACGACCTGTAGTTGAGGGGCAAACTACAGGGGAGTCCACGGATACATGCCCTGCGTTAGATGCTACAGATATAGTGGGGGAATGTCCCGTCGTCGTAGCAAAATTCAATGGCGTTGAGTTGTCATGTTTAATCGATACTGGATCTCAAGTGACCACTATGGATAAAGTTGTGTTTGAAACTTATTTCCCTTCCTTGTTATGTGAGAAGAGTGACACTTGGATAAGACTCAAGGCAGCTAATAGTTTACCTATCCCTATCCTGGGAGTTATACAAATGGACATTTCAATATGGAATCGTGATTTGAACAAAAAGGGGGTTATCATAGTAGAAAAAGCTATGGACTCTGAAATTCCCGTGATTCTAGGAATGAATAGATTGCGGGACTTAGATGGAGTAATGTCACAAGAGCTGGGCCCAAAATACTGGAAACAAATACCCACTCAACGACCTTCTCAAATGGCTTTACAGCGCACTTTAAAACATTGTCGCATTAATGGAGAACTGTTAAATTGGCCTGGAAGGGTAGGACTGGTTAAGATACCAGCCTCTCGAAGTATACAAGTACCAGCAGGCCATGAAATGTTGTTACCCTTGCCAGTGGGTACTAATAAAGTGTTAAAGGGCACCACTGTGTTAATTGAATCAGCTCTGCAGAAAGAAGGAGTAGCCGTGGCCCGGTCGATATGCAAGGTGCAGGCTGGACAAGTATTATTACGAGTGGTTAATATCACGAAACAAAATGTAACCTTATTTCCCCGGGAACTAGTAGCTGAAGTGTTTCCGGTGAGGGAGGAACAAGTGGAAAGCCGTTCAGATTGGCAAGTGAGTTATCCTTGTGAAAGTGTAGCTGTGGTTACAGTGTGTCAAGCCACCACTCAAGCTAATGACACCATTGGGAGGCGATTACTGGAGCAAATACCTTTAGAAGGAACGGATTTGACTACCAGACAAATAGATGAAGTGGCGGGAGTGTTAGGAGAGCACTCCAAGGCTTTTTCCAAGAATGAAGCAGACTTTGGGTTGACAACAACTTTAGAACATGAAATACATACGGGAAATGCTCACCCGGTACGAGAACGATACCGTACCATTCCGCCCGCTTTTTATCAAGAAGCCAAAGTGTTGCTAAAACGCATGCTAGACAGTCATGTTATCCGACCCAGTAAAAGTCCATGGGCTTCTCCCATAGTATTAGTAAAGAAGAAAGATGGAAGCTTGCGGTTCTGTGTAGATTACCGGCGATTGAATGCCTGCACCGTCAGAGATGCATACCCTTTACCACGAATAGAAGACTCTTTGCTGGCTTTGGGTAAGGCCAAATACTTCTCTACCCTGGATTTGGCCAGTGGGTACTGGCAAGTACCAGTTGCAGAAGAAGATCGAGAAAAGACTGCATTCATCACCCCTATGGGGTTATACGAATTTTTGAGAATGCCGTTCGGTCTAACCAATGCACCAGCTACATTTCAGCGCTTGATGGAAGTTTGTTTGGGAGATTTAAACTTTGAATGTTTGCTCATCTACCTAGATGACATCATTATCTTCTCAGCCACTTTCACAGAACATTTGGAAAGATTGAAAGTGGTACTTACGCGTATCGAAGAACATGGTCTAAAACTAAAACCGGGCAAATGTCACTTGTTTAAAGAAAGAATTGAGTACCTGGGACACGTGGTTACTAGAGACGGTGTACAACCAATGGATGCCAAAGTACGAGCCGTGCAACAATGGCAGGTACCAAAGACAGTAACAGAGCTTAGAAGTTTCCTAGGACTGATTGGATATTACAGACGGTTCATACAGAATTTTGCTAAGGTGGCTGCTCCCCTATATGTGTTACTGAATGGAACCAAACCGGGAGTCGATCATAAGAGAAGTATCACTTGGGGAATAGAGGTTGAACAAGCCTTCCAAGAGTTAAAAAGACGACTAACTGGTGCTCCTGTCTTGGCGTATGCAGATTACTCTCTACCATTTGTTTTGTGTACCGATGGAAGTTTAAAAGGATTAGGAGCTGTTCTTTCTCAAGTGCAGAATGGACGGGAACGTGTCATTGCTTATGCCAGTCGGACGCTGAGAGATGGGGAAAAGAATCCGGACAACTATAGCGCATTCCGGTTGGAACTTTTGGCAGTCGTATGGGCGGTGACCGAGCGATTTGCAGATATCTTGCTGGGCGCAGAGTGTGTGTTATGGACTGACAATAATCCATTGGTTCATTTAGACTCGGCCAAATTGGGTGCTATGGAGCAACGTTGGCGAGCACGACTTAGCAAATTTAAATTTACTGTGAAGTACCGCCCAGGACGAGCTAATGGGAATGCAGATGCCCTGTCCCGTAATCCAGTAGATTTGCCTGAAGGACTGACTGAAGAGGAGTTAGAGGAAACAGAGACTCCTAATTTCCTTGCCAATGAAGTACATGATCAGATGCCAGGTGAGAATATTCAAAGTGCTCCGGTGCATACTGTGGAGCCCATAAGAGAAACCATCGATCAATGGACTGCTGAAGAATGGAAGAAACAGCAGTTGCAAGATATTCAAATTCGGACTGTAAGAAGATGGGTGCTAGAGAGATACCGACCCAATCAACGAGAGCGATTGCGATTGTCTGGAGTGGGACAGAGAATATATCGCCAACGAGATAGATTGGCAGTAAAACAAGGGATATTGTACCGCCGAGTATTCCTACCGACCATGGAAGGACCCGTCTGGCAAGCTGTGTTGCCGGAGCGAGAGTTAGAAAGTACGGTTAAGTGGATGCATGAGAAAAAGGGGCATTATGGTCCTGAAAAGACTTTCCGTTGGTTGCAACAATTCTACTATCATCCTTTGCTGTTTGCAGTGGCACAGAAAGTGTGTCAGAACTGTAGAAATTGCACCCTGGCCAGAGCGGCTGAACAACAAGCTCCGGTGGGGCATATACAGACGCATTATCCATTACAGTTGGTCATGATGGACTATTTGACAGTAGATGAGTCTTTACAAGGGTACAGATATTTATTGGTTGTGATAGACCACTTCACCAAATTCACAGTGGCCGTACCTACCAGAGATCAAACGGCTGAATCTGCGGCACAGGGATTGTGGACTCATTTCATCTTACCCTATGGATGTCCTTCACAGCTTCACTCTGATCAAGGAGCTTGTTTTGAGGGGCGAGTAATAGAAGAATTATGCAGATTGTACCAGATTAAAAAGACCCGCACGACCCCGTATCACCCTCAAGGGAACGGGGCCTGTGAAAGGATGAATCGGACCATATTGCAGTTGTTGCGAACACTGGAAAAACAAAAAAAAGAGAGATGGCCTGACTACATTGCAGAATTAATCTGGATCTATAATAACACTGTACATGCCACTACTGGATATTCTCCTTTTCTGTTAATGTTCGGAAGAAATGGACGATGTCCCCTAAATTTAATGATGCCTATCCCGGAAGAACAAGAAGAGTGGATTCCGCAGACCTGGATGTGGGGTCATCGACGCAAGGTACAAGAAATGTATAATTTAGTGGCGCAGAGACTGGGGCCTCATGATCTTACAGTAAATCAGAAATTGAAGGAACTACCTTTGCAAGTGGGTGATAGAGTAATCGTGCGAAACCAGGGTGCAAGAAGAGCAGGAAAGCTGCAATGGAAGTGGGAAACCTTGGCGTATGAGGTGGTGCGTCAGCCCAATCCATATATTCCTGTATTTGTGATCAAGCCGGAGGGTAGTAGTGGCCCTTTGAAAACCGTACACAGAAATATGCTGAGACCCTGCACATTTATAAGTCGTGAACCAGAAGCAAACACTAGAGATCCTCCTGTTGCAACACCCGTTCCCGTAGATGAAGGTTGGTGGAGTCCGCCGGTTCAAGTACCAGAGAGACAAGAAAGTACCAGTGAAGTACAAGAAGAGAATGTTACTCCTGTGGAAGAAGAGTTGTCACAGTTACGTCATTCTCAGCGATCCAATTTTGGAAGACTTCCTTCTAGGTTTGAAGGATTTGTGACGCCACAGCAAGTTGCCGGGACGGCAACTGATAAACATGGGGGAAAAGATGTAACCCAGCAAAAGGATTGTATGGCATTGAGAAATGGGAGGTTGTGGCCGGCCACTAGAGGGCGCTGTGAGGTTAGTACATCGACATTGTTTAGTGTGTGGAGTGATATACAAGAGAGGTCTAGTGAGGAAGTGTCTGGAGAGAGGTCTGAGAAGCGCTGGACAGGAAGAGACAGAGACTGGACTGAGAGAGCTGTAGCAAGTAAGGAAGACATTGTGACTCAGATAACTGTAAAAGATAAAGAGCATTCTGGCCAGCAGCAGAGCATAAGTAATGTGAAGTATCAGACACGCATTTACTGGAGTTCCAAGTTAAGGAGATCCGGCTGAAGTTAAGAAGAGAGTGTTTAGAGCAAGAAGCTGAAGACGCCATTTTGAGCATAAGGTAACATAGAGCCATTAAGTGCCGGATCATCAGAGAGTGCATTGTATTACATTGCCGGACCTCAAAGATCACATTACACTAAACCTGGAAGCTAAGAGACTTTATTATCCTAAGGCACCGGATAAAGAGAACATATTTTAATCATTACGGATTATAAGAGACTGTGTTATATTGAAGTGCCGGATAAAAGCAGAGACTGTATTGTTTACCGAGCACCAGTTATATTTTGCCTAGAGCTCAAGTTTTTGACTGTTGTCATATTTTCTGCATGTTCAGTAAAGACAAAACGAATATAATCCCGGTGTCAGTAATTATTGTCCTTAAAGTCATATTACAAACCAATAATCCAGAATAGTTAATAATTTGGCATCTTTCAAATACAATTAGTACCAGATTAAAGAAATTTTACTGTAATAAGAACATATGAAGATTTTCAGTGGGATCCCGTTTTGCTTTACTTAAAGGGGTTGTCTAGTTTACAAAACCCATTTTCTTATACCCTGAAAGGGAATTCTGATGTAATAGAGGAAGGTCCCCTTTTCGGGATCCTTATGTCCTCGCCAGAGTGGAGAGTGGTTATAAAGAGCGTCTCTCCCTCTGGAGGACCTGTCCTGTCCTGCATTACACAGACAACCTACTGAGATCAATGAAAATTTTGTCATGCTTAGTTTCCCCTGTGGTGGCGCTGTAGGGAAGTTGAACACTTACTGCCCAGGTATCGCCGCAAACTACAGATGATCACTAGGGGACCCAGCAGGAGGACACTTTGTGATCAGCTTTTTGTTAAGGACTCCTCCCAAAAAGTAGGGATTGTCCAAAGCTGAGTATAGTTTTTTATGTACATGGCAGGTGGTAAGATCATCTTCTTCCATAAGGAATAAACTATAACTGCACAATATAGAATCCCATAAGTATTCTCTGCTATTAACAGGATGGGAAGGAAGAATTGAAGAAATGAGAACCCTGCATATAGTGAAATGTATGTTACAATTATGTGCAAGTCCCGCTGGAAATAAAACCAACAAGCCGAGGAACGTTGCGAGGCCTTTTATTGAAATTTGTTTGGTGTTCTTGTTGCCTAATTACGATCATTAGACCATGAATCAGTAAAATACACAGAGATCTAAAGCAAAGACACTCTTAGTAAAAATATCTCCATAATATCTGCAAAGTGTGGGTGTCGGAGGTTTCGGGTGCCGTAAGCTAAGTGTGGGGAGGGGAAACTGGTGCGGACTGGTCATCATGTCATGGGTGCTATTATAAAGGCTGGGCTACTGCTGTATAATGCAGCGGTCAGCTGGGAAATAATATCTCAAACTTTGCCCTTTAAATGTCATCCTTGCCCATTTCTTCTTTTAAAAAAATGCAGGGGAGACAATACAGCAGTGTGCATTTACCCAATGGCAACCCATTTAGAACCCTCTGTGGTTACTGGTCACAGCCGGGAACAGAAAAGTCCCCTCAACAGATAAGTGGGACCTTATAGCAAGGACCATGTCCTCTAGGCCAGCATTCCTCAACCCCAGTTCTCAAGTCCCCCCCCCCCACTCAACTCATGAACTATTGGTAAGGTGCATAGCTAGAGGGGTGCAGATATTGCAGTCGCACCCGGGCCCTTGTGCATATCCTGTAAATATGCCATAAATGTCCGAGTTGGGAATAACCCCTTAAGCGCTGTTGGTGGTAATTTTTTCGGCATAACATGGGTTCCAAGACTAGCGGAACCATCCAGCCAGCCAGGCAGACAATAGACAGGAGGGAAGGCAACGCAAAATAAAAATGATGCCCCTTTGAGGTGCCGATTATTGGCCACAGGCTCCCATCAACTAATATAAACCCTGCCGTTACAAGTACGCAGCTCCAGCAAAACTGGTTCCCAGAACCTAGGAAGAATCTAGGCTGAACTTAAATAATATGTGATAATCATATAATGCCAAGTTCTTAAATGTTCCGACCTGTGTGAACAAACCCTAAGGGCCCCGGAACAGGTTACGTATTTGCTGCAGAATTTCCATCTGGATTGACATGCAACGGATTCAGAATCTGCACCACAGGTCAATTTGCGCACGTTTTTTCTTCTGATTTTTGCCGCAGTGTGTGGATGAGATTTGAATTTCCACACGGAAAGTACGGACAGAAATTCTGCAGCAGATACACAACTTTAGAGGGTCCACCGGGGAATTTGCAGTGGTGTCAAAACATGATCCAGGAGGGGGCGCCACTCTTGCGTATTTCTTGTTTTACAGCTTTCTGCCTGTGTTTTGTGCATTGTCCCTACTTTCTAGTCCTTGAAGAGTCGGGAAATAAACCGCTCACATTAGAAAGGACATTAACTTAGGAATAAAAGCTGGAAAATAAATTCCCAGTTGAGGTCTTTAAGAATTGAGCGGCACGGACAAAACAGACCGGGATAAGCCTTTCAAGAAGATGGATTACACAAGCACAGGCCTTATGGGATCGCTGCTATAGAACAGACAATTTTATCTGCAGTGTAGAGCGGTGATAAGAAGCCAATGTTCCGCTATTCAGCTATTCCGTCTCTTGCTGCTCTCATATTACCTGCCTCACCGCTAATCTCTACCCTTCCTCTTCCTCTCATTTCCTAATCCATCCCATACCTGACCGGCCTTATTCCGTTATCTCACCCTTCATTGCATTGCTAACCAGTGTTAAAGCTATAGGGGTGGTTTGAGGATACAATCACAGCGGGGCCCTAACATCATAGGGGCCCATGGTCCAGCTCGCCACCTAAAGGCACGTTCAGATGTGGTGGAAATATTCAGTGGTGGATTTTGCCGCAAATTTGGGGAAATAGCGCAATTAATCTGCGGCAAAATGTGCATATTTGAGGGTTCATCCAGACATGGATTTGGCAGCGTAAATACAGTGTAAGTTCCGAGAAAGTCACAGTGCCCCCATAAGTGCCAACTGGAGCCTTTATAAGTTTCAGCCGCTGACCCCACTAATGCCAGCCCCAGTGACCACATGAAAACTCCACTGATCAGCAAAATAAAGAAGCGCCGCAGCTCCTTTATTGTAGTGTGACTGTGCCTGGTTCTGCAGTTCTGTCCATTCAAATGAATGGGGCTAAGTGTAGTTGAGCTGCAATACCAGACACAGCCACACTCTTATGGAGGCCGCTGTACTGCAGTGAAGGATCTGCGGCGCTCCAGTGCTTCTTCTTCATTTTGCTGATCAGTGGGAGTCCTGGGGTTAAGACCCCCACCAATCATACATAGTATTTGTACAACATCATCTTTACAGTAGTACACACCTGTTACAATTTGGACTATACTTCCCATATAGGAACATTTAGAGAGTCTGCTATAGCTGACGTAGGGCCATAGATACTTGGATATGCCAAACCAATCATCAGTTACAAGTAAAATCCTAAACCACAGCTGTAGGGGCATCCATATCACAGAAGACGCCCCTACAGTGACTATGGGGTCCCTGGAGTGGAGTTACTAGAAATAACTAATGTAGGTTATGTCGTAAACTTGTGCTGTTCATAGCAACCAACCAACTAGATGATTGCACATAAACAAAGAATAAATGATCATTGGTTGCTAAGGGCAACATCACAATTTTTTTTAGAAAATGTCAGATTGTTCTGTGCATATCCAGTATTTCCCCACTAGATGGCAGTACTGCCTATTTTTAAAATTTATGTCACAGGATATTGTTTTATAATAAAATATAGTATATACATTTGCTTGTTAGAAATAAGTCTCGTCTATAGAGACTGTTGTTTGATTATATGTTAATGACCACGCTCCTTCCCGATTGCTGAAGAATAAGAAACGTTCTGAGCAGGTTTTATTTCTTTTTAACTTTTTTGTTTTTTCCCCCCTATTAATTGGAAAAACAATTTTCATAGGAAGAAATGTTTCTAGACCGCTTCCTACAAAGACCAGAATGTAAATTCTTGTAACACGTTCATCTCATTACTGAACAAATTCACAGAGTCATCCTCTCCTGGTCACCCCCTCATTTATTTCATTCCATGTTTTTACTTTAAGGTTTTCTTTTTGTTATTATATTTTATCCTCCACTTGTTCAGTTTTGGAAAGTGTACAATAAATTGTTGTCAATATAATTATCAGAATGCCTTAGGTAACAGCACAGAGGATTTCAGGAAATGTATGTACTTATTATGTGTGTACAACAGCTGAGTGGTTTAAAGCAATGTCCCCCTTTTTTTTTATTTTTAGAATCGCTCCAATGCATCTAAAATAAAAAATGAAGCAACTTTGCAAATAATCATGATTAAAATTCTCCTACCGTTTTGTATCTACAGCTCCTATGCAGACCTATGTGTCTCCTTGGTTACAGACTACAAACAAACCCTGTGTAGTCTGACACTGGAGTTATACATCTGCCTATCTAATTTAACAGTTTGTTTTAGGAGGCTAGGAGAAAAACGGAGTATCCGGAAGAAACCCACAGAAAAGTCCCTGGTTGTTCCTGGTTGTATTGAACCCTGGGACCCTAGTCCTGCGAAGTGTTACCCCCTCAGCCATCATATCTTGTGTTAATAACTGTTCTATCATTTTGCTTTTTTTTATGGAACAAAATATCACAATTAAATGTGAAAGCTCTTTAAGCCCTTGGGGACCGGGCCAATTTTGACCTTGAGGAAAAGAACAACTTTTTGATTCTGCCTCTGCATTAAAACGGTCTTAACTTTTTTATTTTTTGTTGGACGCAGCTGTATGAGGATTTGTTTTTTGCGGCATGAAAATGATGTGTTATTGTACTCTGTTTATGTGCCTTTTTTTTTAGTACATATGTATTAGCATTTAATTTATGTAACTTTTTATTTTGGCAAAAATGACGAAAAATAGCAAATCTGCAGCAGTTTCTATAAAAAAAATTACGCCATACACCGCTTATCATAAATTATGTTATACATTTAGTGTACTTGTTGTTACGGTTGTGACGACACCAAATATGTCTATATTATTTTGTTTTGGACCTATGCCCCATTCTCACGGTCCGCGATTGCGGGCACAGCCGGCCGCCCATATGAGAGCATGGTCTGTGAAAAGCAAAAGAACGGACATTCCCCTATCTTTTGCGGTACACTTCTACGGCCCAGACACCATCCCGTAAATAAACCGGAAAGGTATCCGTGGTCAATAGAAGTGAATTGGTCCGTAATTGCGAGCGCACTTATGGTCCGCAATTACGGATGATTTTACGGCCGTGTTCATGGGGCCTTGTATTGAATAAAGTTTATTTACTGTAAAAATGTGCTTTTGTGTTTTTTGTTATATTACTTTTTATTTATTTATTTTACTTTCTTTTCTTTTTTTATCCCATAGGGGGATTTTGAATTTAGATTTTTTTTAACTATAATGTACTGGTATATATCTAGATGGCATTTCATTAGCCTGATAGGCAGTTATTAGGGCATAACTAAGTATGCCCTAACAACAGGAAATATGGTTGGGCGGCCCTAGGGTCCTTTAAAGGGGTGTCCCCTCTTGAGACTCCCTTTATACATAATGCAGCAATCTCTTTTGTTCGCAGCATATAAAGGGTAAAACGACGATTAGAGGTTTCTCTGATCTCCGCCGCTAGAACGGGGCTACGGCTTTGTGTATAGCTGTTTCGCCGCTCCTGATCGCATGGGCAAAGTAACAGTACCCACGCAATCAGCATGATGAACATGCCCGTCATGAGTCGGCAAGCTGACACTAAATGTAGAAACAATTTTATCAATTTTTCCTTAATTTTCTGCTCTCCTTTGATACTGTCTTGTCTTTTATTACCATTAAAATGGTGAGAAATACATATTCTACATCAGTCCCTCCACATTCCCACAAACCTCAGATCAGACTTGTCTCTGACTGTGAGGCAACTGACTGCAGCAGGAGCCCTCCACCACTATTCTACACAATTTTTTTTTTATTTTTTTTTTACAATTGTACCCAATGTAGACAATCCTCTGTGAGCTCTGGACTTTAGAACTTTCTCAGATGTTACTCTTTATGTACTTTGCTGGATGACAGGCCGCGGTGCCATGCGGCATTATGATATGGGTGGTGTTGTGACTGTGCGGAGGATGAGAGACTTCTGGGAAATAGTGATGGGAGGTACGGAAAAATTTAAAGCCCAGAAAGAGCCTAGTGCTGGCTGGGGACGGAGCGTAGTGACGCTTATGTGTTGTGCCACCTCGCGATCAGTTGGGACAGTGAGAGCATATATAGAGAGAAGGCTTGGTGCCATTTGGCAGAGTGCACTGTAACTGCATGTGGTGTTAGACCTGAGTGTTGGAGGTCTGCATAGTGAAGGTCTGGACAAGGTCACCAGTGACAGCAGGCGTGTCCCTCTGTGGAGAGGCGGAGGTGGACCGAAGGGCGAGACATGTCATGGAAAGGCCTGTGCAGAGCTGAGGAGAGGGGACATCTGCTAAGGGTGAACGAAATCTCTAAGGAGAACAGTATGTTTGCTTTGCCAAGCAATAGCTGGGACGCGGGTCATGGAGCAGATGATGAGCTAACAAAGTGACCACCAGTGATCTGTGGGCTAATAGAATCTATCCGCCCAAGGGGTAGGCCTATAGTTGTACGTGTAGGCCACCACTGAAGTGGGGGTGACTAAAGAGTACGGCCACCCTAGAGTGGTAAGCTCTGGGGAGTCTGCCTGGGCTGTGGGAACCAGTGGACGGGTGATCGGTACTGTGCTAAAACCCGGGAAAGGCTGGAGTTAGTTCCTGCTGAGGATTTAGAAGGATGGTAGTGCAGTCCTGAATAAGACTGGACTGGGTGGAGTAGACAGTAGGAGGGGTGGTGTAGTGGGAGCCCTTGAGAGTCACGGCCCTAGTGAGAAGGTTGCCCTATTCTCTTGGTGACTGAGGGCATGAGGAGCAGACCTGAGAAGTGGTCTGATTGTCCCGTAGTGAGATTGCCTATTGGACCCTCGAGATGCAGGGAACTGAGGCCAACAGAGAGAACCCTGGAGATCCGGGCTAGACGAGTCAGAGGGATTGTCGTCAGTTGCACGGTGGATGTTGAGAACCTGATAGACAGTGTGAGGTTACGTAGTCTGGGTGTCGTCTCTGTTAGACGTGGAGAATAATTCTAAATTTGTCCAGTGTTTTATATGTTTACTTCACTTTCAACGCTAAGAAATTGCGCCACCTCGTGTGTACTGAAACTGCCAAGATTTTATACCTCATTTGAGGGCTGTAACCCCTAAGCGTATTGTGCCTCTTAAAGTAATAGTAACCATAATGTTGTGTGTGACATTGTGGTTGAATTTTGTTTTGTCTGCCTTTATATTCTTTTTAAAGGGGAACCACTCTAGTAACCCCCATGTTACATGCCACTTACAGTATCTTGGAGGCATCATCAAACTAGGGTTCCCTGGATCCGCCAGGGGAGATGATCCTGAAGCCTATTCTCCATCTATACAGAACATGTGCACGTCCACTATTCATTGCATCATAAACCTCATTGTCATCACTGTACATACAGGACGTATCATCAATAAGATCTAATAGTTTTTTTGGGAAAAAGCCCATAAGAAATAGAACCTAGTGGCAAGTAATTGGCTCCAAAGTCACCTCCAAATGGGTTTTCTTCAGTTGGACCTTTGGTGTCCATTACTAAAGCCTGGGGCCATAAGAGACTCACCCTTAAACCTGAGCCCCTTTAACCATAGGACAAATAGTTCATCCACAGTGCGCCCTCTGGTGGCGACCCAATTTTCAACTCTATCGATGTCCTCAGGACACGGGACACAGTTTAAACATCAGGGAGCCATTTTACTGGGTGGGGCACTATTACCATCTGGGTCACCACTTTTGTCTGGGGCACTATATAGGGGGCACTATTATTTTTGGGGTCACTATCTGGGTGGCACTATTATTTTTGGGGTAAGTATATTTATGACACCAATATATCTGTTGCTGAATTTTATAATTTGTTCCAATATTTCTGAAGTACAATATTTGGGAGCTTTGTTCAACACAGCAGGTGCCGTAATGGGGGCAAATGGAGTAGCAACTGGTAGAGAATTGGGGATAGCAGCCGGATGGGGAGTTTGCGTAGAGGATTGGGAATAGGTGGGGAGGGGGCTGAAAAAGAATGGAGCCAAAGATGTTATGGCTGGAGGAAGTCTTCATGGCGGTCTGGGTTGGATAGAGAAGAGAGGAGAATGAACGACTCTGACTATAAGACGTCACCTGAAAGTCCAAACCTTTCAAAATAGATATATTCGTTTTTAGGAGGTTTTAATGACTTTGTAGACATCGGTAGATGAACAATATTCATGGGGGGGTGGGAATCATAAAATATTTGCCCCCAGGGCTGCCAATGTGTTAAAGTGACCCTGCCTGAAAGGCGTAATTTATTGAGACTAGAAGCTTTTGAAAACTCCAACCCTGATGTTTCCTATGTGGTGATAGGACCGAAAGTCGTCCTTTTCTGCACTTTTCTTCTATTGGATGAGAGACAGAGGCGACTGGAAAAAACAGATTGTGACGTTGGCATTTCCAGAAGCTGAGAAGGGGAGCGGGACGGAGGTATTAAAGTATTAAAGGACACTTGTCAATGAATGACACGCAAACAACTTAACCCAGACATTGGCCCTTTGGTGATTTCCTTTTTATTGACTATGGGAAAAGGTCAGTAGAGCTGAGGAGACATTTATTCTTTCCTATGTGGATGTTAATACAGAGCTGCTAACTCTTTTTATCTGTTTTGAGGGCACACATCAGACGGGCTACAAACCCAAATCCATGAGATCTCGCCCCTTACGTCGTTCAATTCCCATTCTCACAAAGTGTTTGTAAGTGAAACGACAGATGTCTCAGAAGATCAGTGTGACCGGAGCCCATTAATTTACTTACAGGCTGACATTTCAGCAGCGCGCTGACTGGCAGCAACAGTGCCCCCTCCTCTCCAAACCCAATACCAGGAAAGCTTCCGAAATGTCAGCAGCACTCAACTCAGAAAAATATCCAAATGATACAAACCTGGAAATGAAAAGTGGTGCCGGGAAATGCCTGTCAGGGATGTGGGTGACTGTACGCTTCCAAATGTGACAGATATAACAATGGAAATGGCAAACTTACCTATAGTATCTATATATATATATCTTACAGGCATTATACATTTCATATCTATCTATCTATCTATCTATCTATCTATCTATCTATCTATCTATCTATCTATCTATCTATCTATCTATCTATCTATCTCATATCTATCTATCTCATATCTATCTATCTATCTATCTATCTATCTATCTATCTATCTATCTATCTATCTATCTATCTATCTATCTATCTATCTATCTATCTCATATCTATCTATCTATCTATCTGTCTGTCTGTCTGTCTGTCTGTCTGTCTGTCTGTCTATCTATCTATCTATCTCATATCTATCTATCTATCTATCTCATATCTATCTATCTATCTATCTATCTATCTATCTATCTATCTATCTATCTATCTATCTATCTATCTATCTATCTATCTATCATCTATCTATCTATCTAATATCTATCTATCTATCTATCTATCTATCTATCTAATATCTATCTATCTATCTATCTATCTATCTATCTATCTATCTATCTATCTATCTATCTATCTATCTATCTATCTATCTATCTATCTATCTATCTATCTATCTCATATCTATCTATCTATCTATCTATCTATCTATCTATCTATCTATCTATCTATCTATCTATCTATCTATCTATCTATCTATCTATCTATCTATCTATCTATCTATCTATCTATCTATCTATCTATCTAATATCTATCTAATATCTATCTATCTATCTATCATCTATCTATCTATCTATCTATCTATCTATCTATCTATCTATCTATCTATCTATCTATCTATCTATCTATCTCATATCTATCTATCTCATATCTATCTATCTATCTATCTATCTATCTATCTATCTATCTATCTATCTATCTATCTATCTATCTATCTATCTATCTATCTATCTATCTATCTATCCCATATCTATCTATCTATCTATCTATCTATCTATCTATCTATCTCATATCTATCTATCTATCTATCTATCTATCTATCTATCTATCTATCTATCTATCTATCTATCTATCTATCTATCCCATATCTATCTATCTATCCCATATCTATCTATCTATCTATCTATCTATCTATCTATCTATCTATCTATCTATCTATCTATCTATCTATCTATCTATCTATCTATCTATCTATCTATCTAATATCTATCTAATATCTATCTAATATCTATCTATCTATCTATCTATCTATCTATCTATCTATCTATCTATCTATCTATCTATCTATCTATCTATCTATCTATCTATCTATCTATCTATCTATCTCATATCTATCTATCTATCTATCTATCTATCTATCTATCTATCTATCTATCTATCTATCTATCTATCTATCTATCTATCTATCTCATATCTATCTATCTATCTATCTATCTATCTATCTATCTATCTATCTATCTATCTATCTATCTATCTATCTATCTATCTATCTATCTATCTATCTATCTATCTCATATCTATCTATCTCATATCTATCTATCTATCTATCTATCTATCTATCTATCTATCTATCTATCTATCTATCTATCTATCTATCTATCTATCATCTATCTATCTATCTATCTATCTATCTATCTATCTATCTATCTATCTATCTATCTATCTATCTATCTATCTCATATCTATCTATCTATCTATCTATCTCATATCTATCTATCTATCTATCTATCTATCTATCTATCTATCTATCTCATATCTATCTATCTATCTATCTATCTATCTATCTATCTATCTATCTATCTATCTATCTATCTATCTATCTATCTATCTATCTATCTATCTCATATCTATCTATCTATCTATCTATCTATCTATCTATCTATCTATCTATCTATCTATCTATCTATCTATCTATCTATCTATCTATCTATCTATCTATCTATCCCATATCTATCTATCTATCTATCTATCTATCTATCTATCTATCTATCTATCTATCTATCTATCTATCTATCTATCTATCTATCTATCTATCTCATATCTATCTATCTATCTATCTATCTATCTATCTATCTATCTATCTCATATCTATCTATCTATCTATCTATCTATCTATCTATCTATCTATCTATCTATCTATCTATCTATCTATCAAATTCAAATTCAAATTCAAATTCAAAGAAGCTTTATTGGCAGGACCAAATACATATTAGCATTGCCAAAGCAAGTAAGAAGTAAGGGAATGAGGGATAGGGACTGAGGGCTTGGGGATAGGGACACATCTAGGGTCGGGGTTATACAAGTCCATGGCATATCATGTCTCTCTCAGTCCATGGCATGCAGTGACATATTGTGCCGCTGTGCCCACTGTGGTTTCCTCTTCACCCAGCAGGATGTAGAGTTTCTCTTCCTCTTCCATGGAGCTGAAGTCCGGTAAGAGATCAGAGAGTCTCCTGAAGTGAGTGTCCCTCACTGCTGAGTATTTGGAGCAGTGTAGCAGGAAGTGGGTCTCATCCTCCACGGCCTCCTGGTCGCACTGTTGGCACAGTCGGCTCTCCCTGGGCTTGTAGGTCTGTCTGTGGCGCCCGGATTCGATGAGCAGGTTGTGGGCGCTCAGTCTGTAGCGGCTCAGGATCTGTCTGTCTCTGGGGTTTGGCAGTTTCTCCAGATATGGCGCCAGTTTATATTCCCGCTGTAGACTCCGGTATATTGTCAGTTTCTGGGATGTCTTTATGTCGTTCCTCCAGTCACTGATATATTCCTCTTGGCCTTTGTTTATTGTCTTCTTGATTTCGGCTATCTATCTATCTATCTATCTATCTATCTCATATCTATCTATCTATCTATCTATCTATCTATCTATCTATCTATCTATCTATCTATCTATCTATCTATCTATCTATCTATCTATCATCTATCTATCTATCTATCTATCTATCTATCTATCTATCTATCTATCTATCTATCTATCTATCATCTATCTATCTATCTATCTATCTATCTATCTATCTATCTATCTATCTATCTATCTATCTATCTATCTATCTATCTATCTATCTAAACAATTTCTTTCCAACAAAGATTCCTCAATGTAGAAAACAATTTGAATCGGGGGATAGATAATAACCAGCATGCTTGAAAACTTCTGTCGTTCAAGAGCCTGTGGTGACTGAAATTGTCCATGTAAATAGCAATCAGTTGAGTTGGAGAAATGATCCTGCCACTGCGCAGGCGTCTGCAAATAAACACACAGTCAATACTGGAGCTTGAAGCAAAATAGACACTTTAGGTTTAGTAATGTGCGATCACTGGAAAAATGTCCAAATACATGATCCTTTATCATCCGGCACAAATAATAACAGAGTTCTTTTTTTTAAAAGGATCCCGTGGAATCCTGACAGATCACCTATAACGATGTCCATCAGATTCCATTGGGGTTTCTGATACTGCATACTGATTAGACATTAAATTCAATAATAAAACAGTATACAATTAGCTCCCCCTAGTGGTGGCTACTGGCATCTAGATTTGAATCATTTAACATTATGTCTATGCAGGGGATTTGGAGTTCTGTATCAAAAAAAGGGAGCTCTAACCCTGATAAAGATATATTAATGGGGAACTAAACTTTCAGAAAACTTCTGAGCACTGAGACCCCCACCGATCGCTAAAACGAAGCTGCAGAATCGCTCGGGTGAGTACTCTGCAGCTTCGTTTCTGATCTGCTTTTCTCGGATTCAATTTAGTCGATAGATATAAAATATTTCTCAAATATCTTGGCCAACAAAAAATTACTATTGCCTCATTAAAATGCAGGTTTTGATCTTCTGAACACTCAATCCACTTCTATAGAGGAGAAATCTCTGGTAACACTTTATTCAGGGAGGACTAGAGAATTGGAGCAGAAAAGCGCGACCTCTGCAGACCCCTCTGACATATAGAAGGATCTGCAGACTAATAACTGGGTCTGACTGGCCCCCCAGAGGAACAAGGCACCTCAGGTGGGCCCAGGATCTTACATGATGATGATTCCTATCCACAACATCGTCCATGAGGTCCACCAGTAGACAACGTCATCCGGAGCAGTAGACTGATTCACTTGCTGTTGGGGTGATCACGTTTTGGGGGTTATTTCACAATAGAGCATAAAATGAATGACATTAATGAAAGGCAGGGAAAGAGTGTTTCGCGGTGTTTTTTACACGAGGCGCTCAATGGCCGCGGCCAAAAAATGCAGCGAAAAAAACGCGGCAAACAGCGTGCAGGGAGGTCAAAATCTGCCTAAAAATTCCTCAAGGAATTTTGAGGCAGATTTTTCAGCCTGCAAAAAACTCTGTGTGAACAGGGCCTTAGGGTAAAGCATTATTCATAACGCTGGGTTACGCAGATACATCACCTCTTCTGAAGGTGTTTCAGGGGTTAATGCAGTGATTTATATGGGGCCTTTAATTTACGGAAGAGTATAAAGTATTAATAATTGTCTTATCATGGATCTCAGCACATACGGGAACATAATTATTAGACCACTGAATGGCAAGTCTGAATGACAGTGATTCATCCATGGCTCCGATGTCATTGTAGAACTTTTCCATTCAGGTGTATGGGAAAGCTGAGTGACAGTCCCTGTGGCACTCACTGGAGCACAGCGACCCCTTCATTGGGATGACCCTTGGGACCCCCCACTGATCACCCACCACCGATCACATATTAATAGCCTAGCCAATGTTTTTTTCCCAGAAAAACCTATAAATTTACATTGATTGGACTGGTAAGTGCTGGATTATCAGATATTCTTGATTATTAGATGGTCCATAATAAATTATATAACCTTCAGGAAGATCAAAAGCTAAGAATAAAATCTGCAGAAAGTACTAATTCAATATTTTTGCTCAATTTTCAGTTTTTGTGAAAATCCACAATATATTGGTGTTCTGTGCTGTAAAATACTGGATTATCAGATTTTCTGGATTATCAGATTTTCTGGATTATCAGATTCTGAATTAAAGGAATTTTACTATATTACATGTTGCCCATTCAACTAAATAAGACACCATCCCAGTTGTCTCCAATCTATAGCTCTCTAACTGTTATTAAACTACAACTCCCAGCATCCCAGGGCATGATCTAATACATAGTGGCACTGAATCTTCCGGTTCTGGAGCCGTTGTTTGCAGTGACTCTCTGCTCTAATTAATAGCTCTCCATTCTGTGATATCCATAGCCCTTATAGGTTATATAGATAGGGGTTGTCCTAATATCTGCATATCTCGAAGACGTATATATACGGTAATTTAAAGGGAAACACTCTTTAATTGCTATCCGCGCAGAAACAGGTGGATATGGATAATTATTTCGCGTTAGCATCACATCCCAATCCCGCCGGCTTCTCAGATGGATGTGAACAGGATGCAAAGCGCGGGATCTCTGGTGATATGAGAGGACTGAGATGTCCCAGTGTCGGCAGTGATGTATGAACCTGCATTTCCATAGCTTGTCATGCCAGCGCAGAGGTCCCTAACAATGATTAATGGCAGGAGGAGCGCGGCGCCTGCAGCACGGGAGGAGCTGATTTATCTGCTCCATTTATTTATTTATTTCTATTTTTGCAAAGTGGAGAATGACAGGCATTCCATATCGTGCAGGTATCTCTCTTTTTTACGCAGAGTAACGCTGCTGCATGGCCTAATTCTATCAGCAGCTGCACATGGCAGGCACCAGTCACTGCCGGCAGCGAGAGAGAGGAACGCCATATGTTCTACTGGACCCAATGGCGCGGGTATGGGGTACCGAGCTCATGTAATAAATCAGCTGCAGGAACGGGGCTCCCATACGAGGTGCAGATGTGTACGAATAAGAGACGAAATTAAAACCGGCTGCGGATATAATCTGGTTGGATGAGCAACCAATTATGCGGAAGATGCTTCAATATGTCTCCAACAGACAAGATGGAAGTAACATCAATAAGGATATTCACCGGTCCGCCATAACATTAAACCACCAGCCTAATATTGTGTTATTCCCCTCATGCCGCCAAAAGATCTCTGACCCGTTGAGGCATGGACCCCACAAGACCCCTCAAGGTGTCCTGTGGTATGTGGCACCAAGACCTGTAAGGTGTGAGGTGCGGCCTCCATGGATCGGACTTTTTTTGTGTTTTCAGCACATCCCACAGATGCTCGATCGGATTAAGATCTGGGATTTTGGAGGACAAGTCAACATCATGAACTCTTTGTCAAGTTCCTCAAACCATTGTGAACAATGTCTACAGCGTGGCAGGGGCATCATCCTGCTGAAAGAGGGTGCTGCCATTAGGGAATATCTCTGCCATGAAGGGGGGTACTTGGTCTGCAGCAATGTTTAGGTAGGAGGTACGTGTCACATCCACATGAATGCCAGGACCCAAGGTTTCCCAGCAGAACATTGCCCAGAGCATCACACTGCCTCCGCCATCTTGTCTTCTCCCCATAGTACATCTTGGTTCCATCTCATCCCCAGGTAAGCGACGCACAGGCACCCGGCCGTCCACATGATATAAAAGAAAACCTGACTCTTCAGACCACGCCGCCGTCTTCTAATGCTCCACGATCCAATTCTTATGCTCGCGTGCCCGTAGTCGGCGGAGGACAGGAGTCACCATGGGCACTCTTTGGCTACGCAGCAATCTTCAATGCACTGTGTGTTCTGACACCTTTCTATCATAGTCAGCAGTAACTTATTAAGCAATTTGAGTTGCAGTAGATCTTCTTTTGGATCAGACCAGACAGGCTATCCTTTGCTCCCCACGCGTGTCCATGAGCCTTGGTCCGGTTCACCAATTCAACAGTTGTCCAGCAGTTGTCCAAATTGTGATGGTAGCGATCACAGTTTGGCCATTGTCAAAGTCGTTCAGATCCTTACACTTGGCCATTTTTCTATCTACAACAACAACAACTTCAAGAATTGACTGTTTACTTGCAGCCTAACCCCTATAATCCCACCTAATCCCACCCCTTATCAGGCGCCATTGTAATGATATAATCATTGCTGTTGTTGGATGCCTAGTCAAGGCAAAGTATCTTATTGACTGAAAAGCCTCATTGATTTATATGGGAGAATGCAGTGAGCATGCTTTGTGCAAGGGCATACATACCATAGAGACAGACCATGCGGCTGCTATGAGGCCTTTGGAGAGAGTGTACCTAGCCCCAAATGGTCCAATCCTCTTTGCTATTGGGTGGCAAGACTCCCCTCTACAGAGGTACTGTATTGTTAGGGAGCAAGGGGGTCGGGAATTGGGTTGGGTTGGGAATTGGTACAAAGGGGTATAAAAAAGGGCGTGAGGATGGAAAAACAAGCACCAGATTTATCAGTCCTGGGTGACAAAACCCAGCACCCTAAAGGGGCATATGTACACCACTGGCTTGGTGACATGTGCAGAGGTCACTGTGCAGGGAGAGGGGGGAGGGAGGAGGAGCTGTTATTTTCTAGCTATGGAAGCGTTTTAAAAAAAATGTTATTTGTTTTTTAAATTATGGAATATTAAAGCATAACTTCATTTTTGAACATATGTTTATTGTAAAAGGGCTAGTATTTAATGGGGTTCACTGGGCCAGTGTCACCCACTCTTACTACCTCCTTTTATTAGGGTCACTAGGGTTATGTCTAGCTCCTCTAACTTTTCTTTATATAATGCTTATCTATTGGCCTTGCTACTAAGTGTGTGTTTGCGGTGATTCACGACAGAAGTGTATAGTAAAGATAGGTCTATTACCAACACAAATCACACTCTGTGATTAGACACGAAACACACATAATAACTATATATATTCATTCACTCACGGTATAGTATCAGTATACCTCAATACACATAACTTGATATGTATTAAGTATACCAATACTACACGTGGCACAGTACTAGTACAATATCTTTAAACTTTAATATTGAGTAACTACAGCATATCTAATGCTCCATACACACCCAAAGCAGTGCAGCTCTCTGATGTAGAAAACACAGTTTAGGCTGGGTTCACACGTGGCGGAATTTCACTTAAATTCCGCTGCGGACACTCCGCAGCGTTAATCCGCAGCGGAGCCGTTTGTCCATTGACTTACACTTTAATTTCGCAGTGTTCGTTTAGACGAGGCGTAAAATTCCGCTGCGGAGCATAGGCTGCGGAGCGGAATTTGGTGTTCGCAGCATGCTCTGTCTGTTGCGGAGCAGTGGCGGACTCATGGCGGAATTTCTCCATTGACTTCAATGGAGAGTCAAAATTCCGCAATGAAGTCCGCAGATCTTATGTGTGCTGCGGAGCGTATTGGTTTTACTACCATGACATTTCTTCATTCTGGCTGGACCTATGTATTTCTAGGTCTACAGCCAGACTGAGGAAGTCAATGGGGCTCCCGTAATGACGGGAGCGTTGCTAGGAGACGTCTGTAAATAGTCACTGTCCAGGGTGCTGAAAGAGTTAAGCGATCGGCAGTAACTGTTTCTGCACCCGGGACAGTGACTACCGATCCCAATATACATGTATCTGTAAAAAAATATATAAGTTCATACTTACCGAGAACTCCCTGCGTCTGTCTCCAGTCCGGCCTCCCAGGATGACGTTTCAGTCTAAGTGACGGCTGCAGCCAATCACAGGCCAATCACAGGCTGCAGCCAATCACAGGCCAAGCACAGGCTGCAGCGGTCACATGGACTGGCGCGTCATCCAGGGAGGTCGGGCTGGATGCCGAAAGAGGGACGCGTCACCAAGACAACGGCCGGTAAGTATGAAATTCGTTTACTTTCACTAGGGAAAGTGCTGTCCCTTCTCTCTATCCTGCACTGATAGGGAGAAGGGAAGCACTTTTCCCGCAGTCCGCAGCAGCTAGTCCGCATCAATTTTCTGCACATTTTGTGCAGATCCGCAGCAGAATCTGCAACGCAGATTCTGTGCGGCATTGATGCGGACAGTTGCGGAGGAAATCCGCCACGTGGGGGCATGCCCTAAAAGTAAGAACTCAACAAAGCTGTTAGCGGTGTAACTGATACTGTACAGTACTGACAGAGTCCAAGTATCATTCAGGAGAATTTAAATGCAGCTTTGCATGTGAGTGGAGTAGACATAATATAACTCATAGTCAGAACATAATAAGCAGTAAAAATCTTTGAAAAATGACTGCAGAATTAAATTTAAGTAATGTTCAAAAACGGAGAAGTACTTTTTCATTAATGCAAGGACCGCACCTGTAAAACGTTATTCTCGTCACAGAAAGTCATCGCATATCGCTAGGATATGCCATCACTTTTTGATTGGTGGGGGTCCGACTGCCGGGACCTCCACCGATCCTGAGAATGAACCAGCGTTGCGACCCCTTCCCCCTTTTCTTGAAGCTTGTCCTATTCACTTGTTTGGGACCTAATGGGATGAGCACCGGTACCAGTCACCTGCACTCCCTGCCAAAATGGCCGCCACAACAAAAAAGACGCATGCCCGTATCTCTGTAAGTCAATGAAACATAATTATAAAACTTAGGCTGCTGTTCTAACTTTTACTGATATTTCGCCAATTTCTAAAAAAAAAATCGAATTCACCCGTCAGCCATCGCACCTGATGTATTGCCGCTCCATCTCAAGATCCAGCTCTGATCGATTCCAATAAGAAATCACGGGTAAACATCTAATATACGCAGCAAAGCTAATAATCTAGTCAACGCACTGACAATTTAAAGTCGTAGCTTCTTAATTTAATGAATGTGTGAAGATGGAAGGCACGAGGTTAAGCGCTACGGGGTCTTTCTTCTCTATCATCTTGTTATGTGATGAAGGGATGTTTCATCTTTCGAGATATCCAGTCTCTTCTTCTTCCACTGAAAATTCACGCTTCTTTCTTACTTTCTGTCATAACATTTCTCTTAATAAACATGAATCCTGTGGTGTGTCTACTATAGACCAAGTGTTATGGGGTACGTGGTGAATGGGGGACCGGCACTGAACTGCTTCTCCTCACACAGTTATAGGAAGCAGGGAGAAGCCCCTTTCAACCATGGACCCCATAGCAGTCGTGTGCCCTGCCTTTATGATAGGTATGTGAAGACTGGATGGGCCCAAGGTGCCAATTTGCAGGCCTGTCGTGGGAAAAGATGGAATGGATACAGGAGATTTTGCTGCTACTGTACTTTACTAAGCCGGTGCTATGGTACACACGGGGCAGAAAAACAGAAAAAATATTCTTCTCAATATTAGAGGAACAGTTCAGGCACATGTTCAGGCAGGGGATGATGGCTCGCTGGCTCACACTTGTCACTGACAGAGCCAACGGCGCCAAGGGCGATACAGGGGTTACTAGGTCACAACTGACTTGCTGCATGCTGACATAAGCGTGGACGCTCCTGCCCGTCACCCACAACACCCTCCAGGACCAGCTCTCTTCACACTCAGCAGCTCTCTCTTCACTCTCAGCAGCTCTCTCTTCACTCTCTCTCTCTTCGCTCTTAGCAGCTCTCTCTCTCTTCAGTCTCAGCAGCTCTCTTTTCACTCTCAGCAGCTCTCTCAATCGTCGCTCTTAGCAACTCTCTCTTCAGTCTCAGTAGCTCTCTCTTCAGTCTCAGCAGCTCTCTCTTTGATCTCAGCAGCTTCTCTCTTCACTTTCAGCATCTCTCTCTCTTCACTCTCAGAAGCTCTCTTTCTCTTCACTCTCAGCAGCTCTCTCTCTTCACTCTCAGCAGCTCTCTCTTCACTCTCAGCAGCTTTCTCTTTACTGTCAGCAGCTCTCTCTTCATTCGAAGAAGCTCTCTTTCTCTTCACTCTCAACAGCTCTCTCTCTTCACTCTCAGCTCTCTCTCTTCACTCTCAGCAGCTCTCTTCACTCTCAGCAGCTCTCTCTTCACTCTCAGCAGCTCTCTCTTCACTCTCAGCAGCTCTCTCTTTACGGTCAGCAGCTCTCTCTCTTCACTCTCAGCAGCTCTCTTCACTCTCAGCAGCTCTCTCTTCACTCTCAGCAGCTCTCTCTTTACTGTCAGCAGCTCTCTCTCTTCATTCCCAGAAGCTCTCTTTCTCTTCACCCTCAACAGCTCTCTCTCTTCACTCTCAGCGCTCTCTCTTTACTCTCAGCAACTCTCTTTTCACTCTCAGCAGCTCTCTCTTTACTCTCAGCAGCTCTCTCTTCATTCTCAGCAGCTCTCTCTTCACTCTCAGCAGCTCTCTCTTTACTGTCAGCAGCTCTCTCTCTTCACTCTCAGAAGCTCTTTTTCTCTTCACTCTCAGCAGCTCTCTCTTCACTCTCAGCAGCTCTCTCTTCACTCTCAGCTGCTCTCTCTTCACTCTCAGCAGCTCTCTCTTTACTGTCAGCAGCTCTCTCTTCATTCTCAGCAGCTCCCTCTCTTAGCCAGGCTCCTTCTTTTCCACCTGAACACTGAAGACAACTTGGTAGGAAGATGAAATGAGAGCTGCTCCTAGTGTCAGGATGTTGTGTAACCACGCTGCAGCGTTCTGGCACTGATATGACGCAGCATAATTTTGCCAAAATTGCGGACTGGCCATACGTCCTGGCGCCAAGCAATTTAATTTCTAGAGAGCCAACCATGACTTCCCTTCACCCGTTCTATAAACGGAAAGTAATGATACAGAGCAATTACAATAAACACAACACGGCACAACTAAACACAACAGACTAGTACTCCTGTGGAGCGCCACCTGGGAGATGAAAACAGCAAAAAACTCACACGGTTTTAAAGGCACAGAGCATAAAGTAATGGACCATACTCAAACATGCAAAATATGCATCACACTATCCTTTAAAAGTTGTGAATTTCCCCCACAATTTCACAGGTATGACACCAGGGCCGGCCTTACGCCAGATGGTGCCCTGTGTGTTACCTTCTGCTGTACAAATAACTACACCGTTTAACGCCAAAATTACCTGTATGATACAGGATGTTGCCCAAATAACCGTGACATACATTGGTCATATAACATATAACAATTCTTTTCAGTGCCGTCACCACCATACATTGCACAACTGTAGTGTACAGGGCCTTAATAGCAGTGCCGCAGCATGGCTAAGTAATGCCACCATACGATGCTCATATAATACCAATATACAGCGACCAGATAACAGCTCCATCCATAAAGTAATCTAAGAACAATGCTATACAATGACCAAATAATACTGCTATACAATTAATAATAAGATTCCTGGTGGCGCCCCCTTCGGCGGGATGGTTGATGTCACTGGTCACACTTCCCTAATACCCGCACTGTATGCCACTGGGCAAAGAGATAAAGTAGTGAACACAGGAACGTATATCTTTGCGGGCTTTCTGACAGTCATCCCTTTAAGAACGTAGATGGTTGATAACAGAGAATAATAGGCTGCTTTCAACTGCACTACAAGTGGAGATAAGATATTTTATTTTTGGTGTTCCTTAAAGATTCTCCCAATTAATAATTTGGGATGTATGATAAGGGTTGTTAATGTGAATGTGGCTAATGAATGGCGCTCTCCTTTAAGGGTGAGGGAAAAGGAAGACAAGTCTTTTATTCTTTTAAAATAATCCATGATTTATGGCAGAAATGCAATTTTTATACTTTTACTTCCCTGGCGTCTGGGGACAATGGAAAAAGCGATCATATAGAATACATTTCCATAGGATTCCTCTGCATTAATGTGGCTGCAATTAAAATGAAATGGAGCGACTGCTCAGGTGAAAAAGGGAAAAAGAATTCATGAGCCGCACTGCAAAGGAAATAGTGGACCGGGGGCCAATTAAAGAGACATCCGGGAGCCCAACTTATCCCACAGGGGTGGGTTTAACAGAAGTTACCACAAACGGCAGCCATTATTTTGCCCCCAAATTTTGATAAATGTCTCCAGGAAAAGATGCCAAATTATCAGATGTATGCCACACCCCTTAATATAAGCCACACCCACAACCACCCTTGAATCATGAGTAGTGCACATGGACAGTACCAAAAAACATGGGCAGTTATGACTTTATGCATGGCACCCCAGATATCTCCAGCACCCCAGACTTTACCAGCAACTCAGGCTCCAGCACCCCAGACTTTATCAGAGCACCATGCACTGCCCCAGCACCCCAGACTTCACAGGCACCCCAGATATTACCAACAAATCAGGCCCTAGTGCGCCAGATGTTACTAAATCTCAGGCCCTAGCACCCTAGACTTTACCTGCAATCAAGGCGCCAGCACCCTAGAGTTTACCAGCACCACAGATGACACCAGCACCCCAGACATTACCAGCAAATCCGGCTCCAACACCCGAGACTTTACGAGCAACCCAGACCAGCAAATCGAGCCAGAGCACCCTAGACTTTAAAAGCAACCAAGATCCCAGCATCTCTGACCTCACGTGTTCCCCAGACTTCACTAACACCCCAGATTTTACCAGCAAGTCAGACTTCAAACCCAATTTTGCCAGTTCTGCCAATACTTTCATGAACCAGGAAGCTCAGGATGAGCTTCTGAATATTCATAAATTGATTATCTGAGCTGTGAACTGGGCATTGAGTGGTTACACATTGAGCTCTTAGCTCCAGTATCTATTGGTAACGGGCTCCTTGAGCTTTTGCTGTGCATTCTGGGAGGTTTTAGTGATGCTCTCGGAATCCCAAGCATATTATGCTCCATTATAGAATAACTTGTGTTTTCTAGGGAACAATGGAACGGTTACATCTGTATCTTTTTTCAAAATAAATTTTTAAGTGCTAGTAAAAGCTGAATTTCCCCTGGGCTGCAGAATACATTATCCCTCTAAGGGAAAGATGGGGTTAGGACTGGTTACAGTGAAGCGTGCGCTACGGAGAGCGTGTTATGCCAGTCGGAGAGCGATGCTGTCATGGCCGATCACTGAAAACACACTGGGTCTGCCGCTTGTTTCACTGACAAGTTACCACAGTTCTGCATTTATGGGCCGCATTGACTGTTGTAGTTTTTCCACTTACTGCTCATGTAACAACCTCCAAACATTTCTGGCCTGATTTAACAATTGTGGATAGGAAATCTGGGCCTGAAAGAACGAATTGCACAAAAGAGACATAGAAACAGCATTTACAATGTAATAATAAATATTAAGAAGTTAAAGGCTATGTCTACATTCGAAAACATTTAAAAAAAATAAATCGTTCCAATGTATCTACAATGAAAAATGAAGCAACTTTGCAAATAGTCTTTAATAAAAATATCCCACCGTTTTGTGTCTACAACTCCTGTGGAGATCTACAATATGTGTGTCCATGGTAACAGACTACAAATAAACCCTGTGTAGTCTGATCCTGCAGTCATACTCTGTCTGTCCCCGAATTCTTACTAACATACATGTAGTAGCCTAGCAAGAAGTAGGGGACAGATAGAAGCATGACTGTAGCATCAGACGACACAGGGTTGGTTTGTAGTCTGTTACCATGGAGGCACAATTATTCATAGGAGTTGTAGACACAAAGCAATAGGAGATTTTTAATGAAAAGGGCTCATTAATCTGGCTTCCCTACCCCCAGTGACCAGCTGGGGAAGCAGCATTTTCCCACACGTGTAGCATTACATGGCATTATAGTGCTACTCGAAGATAGAGGTGGATCCCTAATAGGGACTTCAAGACTATTTGCAAAGTTGCTTAAGTTTGGAACAATATAAAAATTGTTGTGAAGCTGAAGCTTTCCTTTAAATGACATTTGTTTTCACCAGAACGAGCCTTTGGTTGCTTTGTATAATGGGCAGTAACTTCTATGCATGCTTTCCTCCTATGGTGTACCATGTAGTGCCCAAATAATACTTCTATACAGTGCCCAAATAACACTGCCAAATCAATAAATGAGGGATATAAAATTTTCCATTGCTGAAAGGTGGCTAAGTGGTTGGTACTTTTTCCCCGCAGCCCATGAGTTTATATCTGACCAGGACTTCTCTGGGTAACATGGCATTATTTTGGGTATTCTGTTCCTTCCACAGTCCGATTACTTATGTGGAAGGCACTGGACTGAAAAGGTGCCCTAGATGGCAGTCAGTTCAGTATACTTGGGGGGTGCTGCATTTTCCTAACTTCTTGCTAGATTTATGAGCTTCCACACCCTCCAACATACTGAAATAAACAAACATTCAACAACAAACACTCATGCCCATTTCTTAATGCACCCACAGTGCCCCAACAAGAGAGCGAGTGACAGTGCCTCATACCATACCCCTTACTGCCATGCTCACTAGCTAAAATAGCTTAAAGGGAAAATCACTCACTAGTGACAGTTAAAGCCTCCATAACGTTCAGCCACTACCCTCACAAATTCCAGCGGCAGTGATTCTATTAGTGCCAGCAACTGAACCCCCATAAATGCCATGAATTTCTTTTTACCCTAAAACGAGTATAATTGTAAATGACCTCATAGTGGTTGTACTGACCCTGAGTTACAGTGTAAAATATAGTCCAAAGCTGTGTTCACAATTCTGCTGGTTGTCATTAGAAACAGTCAACAAACTTGTTGACAGACACACCCCTAACAGCTTAGCTGATCTCCCATAGTGCAATGCTGTTGCCCTGCATTCTGGTGAAAACACTACAAGCGTAAACTCTTTACAGACACTGAGCTAGCAGGGAATGCTGGTAGATTTCAGGAAAAAGTGAAGTACCTTGTGTAATCCATGATGAAACTTTGTGGACGAATAACAATATTTATTGAGACAGTGGTCCCTAGAGAAGCATTATCTTGGCGCCATTTAGGTCAATTAGTCCTTTAATAGCAGATTTTATTGGCCGTGCACTTACTAGGTTATTAAATGAAAACTACATGTTAGTGCTTCCTGTATATATGTAAAACCTAGTGACACTGCACATATCTAATCCTAATAGTGTATGGCAATATATATTATATACAGTAGAGATTCACATTCTAACACTACATTCTTGAATATATCTAAAGGCATTGTATGAGACAAATTCTGCTTTCTTCTTGAAACAGCGCCCCTCTTGTCCATAGGCTGTGTGTGGTATTGCAGCTCAGCTTAATTAAAGTGAATGTGACTTAGCTGCAATACTAGACACAGCGCATAAACAATTGTAGAAAGTGAAGAACGCTTACCCATATAGTTATGGGTCCCCCTAGCTCAATGGGCCCTGGCATCTGTCCCGGTATGCTTTATGCTGGTGCACTCCCAGAATATTTAGGGAAAAAGGGATGCCAGTGGGGTCTCTTGACTTGGTGTGGAGTTATTACAGTCTTTTACACATAGATACTGTAAATCTCAAAGTCTTAGCTGTTTCTATGATATATAACTTATCTATTAGCATATTCAGGTAGAGGTGTAGCAGAGACAAATTTGGCAATGCAGCAGTGCTGGGTTCGTAATTTGGCATAGTGTGCCATAATCCCCATTAAACCTATTGCATTATCTTAACTGAGAGAGATAGGCGGATCAGACTACGCACAGGGTTTGCTTGTAGGCTGTAACCATGGAGACACATAGGTTTGCGTGAGAGCTGCAGACACAAAACAGTAGACTCTTTTTTAAGTTTAAGACTATTTGCAAAGTTTAGATTTTTTGATTTCAGGAGCAAGAAAACAATGGTTGCAAAAACCTAAACACCCTTTAAGGAAGGCTTCTATTCTTCCGCCGAGCCTGTAAATTGGTAAACCTGGAAAATTCCCATAAGATTAAGATCTGTTTTTCAATTCACTTGCATTTGCACAGAGGTTCAGAGGGTTAATGTTCTCTCGTCTTATGAGGACTTGTCGACTACAGCATTTGCTTTCCCGAGCTCTTTCTGTACTCAAGCATTTCTCAAACCGCAAATAAATCAAGTAGAAGAAAACATTGACTAAGTCAGAGCAATTCATCTGCTCATATATGTAGACTGAAAACAAAGAGAAAAAAGTGCTAAAAAACAACTCCGGTGACAACATCAAATGAAAAAATAATGCCGGATTCCTGGAAAATACAGAATTAACGTATTTCACAACTTTCTCCAAGTCAGAAACGGTACATAACTAACCCCATCCCTACTCTTCACCCATCTCGGCTGCCCCCCCCCCACAGCCTGCTGCTTATAAGTAGGTTATATGTAAGGATTAAAGGGGGTTTCCAACCCCATGAATTTTTCTTACAAACAGTACAATGTTATAAATTAAGATAAGGTGTAATAATCACCTTACTAATACCCTGCTGCTCCTATTGTGCTGCCACCCCGGTCCCCTATCAGCTTTGTTTACTGGGCTACATGGATGACGTCTCGACATGTGACAAAACATCATCGCTACAGCCAGTGATTGGCTGCAGGGGTCACGTGTCAAGACAAAATGTCATCGCTAGAATTGGTTGAACAAAGACCGGCGGGGGACCGGGAAGGCATCGCTACGGGAGCGGCAAGGGGATCGGTATAGTGAATATTACTCCTTTTGTTATTTTATACCATTGTTAACTGTTTGTAAAACATTTCATGGAGCTGGTAAACCACCCCTTTAAGGCATGGGAAGACTCATGGGGGGTTTCAAAGAATGTATATTGTTCAGGATTAAAGGGACATAACCACTAAAATGAAGACAGTACATATCTATTTATAGGTAACATAATTCTTATTGCTTCCTAGCTTCCTATTAGCCAGTGCGGACGGTGGCTACAAAGAGGTCTCTTGGAGGACCTGGAAAGTCCAAGTACCACACCAACAGCCCATGGAGTTAAATTAAAACTGTGTAATCCTTCCTTTCTCCTGAGGTGGTGCTGTAGGGAAATCTAACACTTTTTGTGGATTCCTCCTCACATTACTACTGATAGGGGTTCCAACAGTAGGTATTATATTTACTAGGGATTTATTTTGGTATCCAGTGACCTCAATGTGTCCCTATGGGGGGAAAAATTTGCAGGTGACTTGCAACAATCGATAGATCCCCGAACATAGGAGGATTCTTGTGATAGTCATGCAACTTTTTCCTACATAGGGAAACATTGAGGTCACATGATGGTGACCTGCAAAATTACCATGACCGATGGATCACCAAAAGTCACCGTGGAGCCCTAGCAGTAAGGGGAAATTCACTTTAAATAATGGTTTTAGGTGACCTCGATATGATCGGTGCCCCTCCTAGATTTCCCGGGATTTCCAATTGATGACCTATCCTTAGGATAGGTCATGAATATATGATCATGGGGGACTCATGTGTGGTTGGAGAGATCAGCAGAAGGGGGAACCAGGGTGCCACAACTTCTTTACTGTAGTAGCTGGCACAGTGAGGTTCACATGAGTGTGGCCGTGCCTGGTACAGCAGCTCAGACCCACTCAGACCCTAACGATCGTACAAAGATAACCTATCCAAAGGATAGGCCACCGATTGAAAATCCTGGAAAAGTCCTTTAAGATAACATCAGGTTTGCTTTAAATGTACAAGAAAAAATGTCCTCTGTATTTTAAAGGCTGGGAGCTATTTATCATAAAACACACACAGGTCCCTCATTAATTATAGTGTTATGTCCATATCTTTTATCAATACTGCAAAATAGAGGTTGTAAATCTGTAGAAGTGGGTTTCACCGGCCGAGGTAAATCTATACAGTCTTCTCATGAAGAGCAGGTAATAATGAAGAAATCCCCACTGCATTCTTCTAATATGTATCAGGAGCCGCTCTCCATCAGTTTTATAGTGCGCTGTCATATACACAGATCTCCGCTTAATGTACACTATCTCCTGCTGCTATATGATTGGACATAAAACTCCCCATAAAACTCGGAGTAATTGCCGCCTTCATTTCCCGTTTCCTGGAAGTCACCGGTCTTAAAGGCTGGAGATTGCTGCCATTGACTGAATTAACTCCAGATTAATTAGACATATTAGTTACACAACATTTCCCCATCTACTCCTGGCAGAGAGATATTTCCACAGCCACAAAATCATAAGTACTGTAGAGCACCGTTGCCCTCTCTACTGTCGGCAGGGGCCCTAGCTCGATGACAGGAGGTCGTTAAAAGTGCTCATAGCAATGCTTCCTTAAAGGGGTTCTCCGCTTTGGGCAATCACTACTTGTTAGAAGGGTTACATGACAATAAGCTGATCACAAAGTGACCTAATGCTGGGACCTCCAGCGATCAGCTGTAATCTGTGAGGAAACCTGGCAGTAAGCATTTGATTTCTCTGCAGCGCCACCACAGGGGAATTGAAGCATTACACGGTACCCATTCATATCAATGGGATGTTAGTGTAATGAAGCACAGGACAGGTACTCCAGAGCGAGAAAGGTTTTTTGTAACTGCTATCCGCTATGAAAATGGGTTTTCTAGACAGATGGTATTCACAGAAGATTTCCCGCAGCTGTAATATGACTGTGTATTAGGGTTATTATGGCCGCAACACCTACCAAAAAATAATGAATATATCACATGACTGTTAACTTTATAACTATTTGCATAGCAGAAGGCATGTAGTTGGCTGTATGACATATAAAAAATAGTTGCCGGATTATAAAATATTCTTGACTGTCGGACTATTAAAAATTTTTTTATAAACCTCTTGGAAGCCCAAAAAACCCATAGCCAAAACTCACAACTTAAAGGGGATGTCTCACCAAAGTCATTGGTTGCATATCACTAGTATATCCCACCAATGTCTGACCAACGGAGGTCCGACCATTGTTAACCCTGCCAATTCATCTGCTGACGGTTCCCATCTTTTTCGGGGTGGCGGCATGAACGGCCATTACAGACAATGGCCCAAGATTTTACCGTGACCGTTGTGAAATCAAACAGTCGCTATGGAGTCCTAACTTTAGTAATAAATGCCCTTTAAATAAAGATGCCCGTGCCGTCCACCCATACAGTCAATGGCAGTCCATGTGGTCGGCCAGAAAAAGCAGAGCCAACAGCGTACAAAGTGGCACGGTATGTTCACATGCGGCAGATTTGTTGCAGAAATGTCATTCTCTCTCCCATTCATTTGAATGGGGTTTGCCGAAATACATGCGTATGCTGAAAAAACAACCCCATTCCCATGTACGAAATAGATACAGAAATTTCAAAATAAAAAATTAGTCCCTCTTAACCCACTAGACCCTGTGAGGATCAAACTCCATCTGGCCTTCCCTTAAAGGGACAGTACCTTCTGCAGTCCCTGATCCACCATGGGTCTGAAAATTGTAGCATTTTCTACTACTACCTGTTATACCAGTTCCACTAAATGATGGGTTTTGGGCGCGCTGCCCAGTCTTTAGCACTCTGTCCTCAAAGTACGCCAAGCACCGTCTCTGATTTGTCTTCCAGGGTGTTCTGTATTCCGACTTTCTCATCTCTCCGTTTCCTGATTACATTCCTGGGAATTGAAATATGCATGAGCGAGTCCTCCAGTGAAGCTGTGCCGCTACTGTGTGCACATTTATTAAAGGAATCACAGACTCGCCCCTACAGATTTACTGGCAGCGGGATTCAGCCGAGGACTGGTTTCTGGGCACTTATATGACCATGTGACAGACGGCAACGGAGGGAATGACATTTTCTAATTTCAATGCAAATGCAGTCATAAAAAATCATGAGCCCTTATTCCTGTAAAGGGCAGAACAGGATCCTGACTGCTAGTGTGTGCCCGCCTGTCACCTGCATTTGCTTTTGCCAAGCCAATTGCAGGGTGGATCCTGTAGACTTTTGCACATCATTACTTCTCTTCTTATGCTCTATAGCCTTGAGTGAGTGTTTGTACAGTAAAATTCCTTGAACACCTTCTCTTCGCAGCAAATTTTCGATTTTTCATTTTAGTTTTTTCCTCCCCGTCTTCCTTGTGGTGTAAAATTGGCAAAAAAAAACCCAGTGATTCCGCTATTGTTTTTTTGGTTTTGTTTTTACGGCATTCATCGCGTGGTAAAAACGTCATGTTGACCTTAATCTACAGGTTGATACGATTATGGCAATACCAAGTTTACATAGCTTTCTTTATGTTTTACTACTTTTACCAAGAAAAAATATTTGCTAAAAGAATTTGTTTCATGTCGCCACATTCTGAGAGCCAAGACGTTTTTAGATTTTTGGCGATTGAGCGGTATGAGGGCATATTTATTGTGGGGCTTGCTGTAGTTTTTATTGGGGACATTTTGGGGTATATGTGACTTATTGATTAAGAGGAGAGATAGGCAAAGTGCTCTCAATGGAGCAAGCCACAGTGCCCCCAAAGACAGCCAGTCACAGTGCACCCCACAGCAGCCAGCCACAGTGCCCCCCAGAGCAGCACGCCAAAGTGCCCCCCACAGCAGTCAGCAGAGTGCCCCCAATGGCAGCCAGCCACAGTGCCCCCAATGAAAGCCAGCCACAGTGCCCCCCACAGCAGTAAACCACAGTGCCCCCCCAAAAGCCTGCCAGAGCGCTTTCAGAGGAGTAAGCCGCAGTGCCCCACAGTGACCTCCGTGGTGCCATCTTGTGACCTGGTCTGTTTAATCTCGATTTCTGCTGCACTGTTTGATGCGCACTGTGAAAAGTGGCATCATTATCTACAAGAATACATGGACCCATCCTGTTTGTTGTCCGTTGTTCAGACTGGTGGTGTAATGGTGTTGGGAATGTTGGCTGCTTCATTAATGTTGGCGTTGTCTCATTAAAGACATAGATGGCATATGACTAAAATAAGCCACCAGGTCTGACCGCTGTGACCCCGGCCAATCTCTAGAATGGAGTTACAGTGGTACCAGAAGGGGCATGCCTTTTTTTTGGCTCCGCTTCGCTTTCTTGAAGGCTGCATGACTAGCCCGTTATAGTCAATGGCCGACCATGTGGCCTCTGAGAAAAGCTGAACGGATATACTGTAGCGTTAGGTTATGTTCGCATGGAGCTTTTTATAGGCAGATTTTGCCCTGCCTGCACTTTCTTTGCCATGTTTTTGCTGCGTTTTCCATGTCATTTTTTTGGCCTTGGCCATTGAGTGCCCCAGGCAAAAAACGCAGCGAAAAACACTTTCTCTGCTACCCATTGATTTCAATGGGAGGTCACAGACGGAACCGCGGGAAGAAAGAGCATGTCGCTTTTTTTTCCCGCGAGCGTTTTTTCCACTCGTCGGAAAAAAACGCCTCCCATTGAATTCAATGGGAGGCGATTTCGGATGTTTTTTGGCGCAGTTTCCGACGTGGTTTCCGCATCAAAAATAGAACAAAAAACTCTGTGTGAACTAGCCCTTATACTCCCAATGTCTGTAGTCAGCCAACACCTTAAATACCAGGGAATTTTGGAGCAAGTATTCTGGGGTCTGATTCATTTTTGGGTCCGATTTAGGGTTTGCTCTGGGGTCTAAATTCTTTATGGGTCTAGCGTCTGAATTAATTTTAGGGCCTGGTCTGGGGTCTGACTATATATAAAGGTTTAGTCTAGGGTCTGAATTAATTTTGGGGTCTGGTGTGGGGTCTGAAATAATTTTGTGGTCTGAATAAATTTAGAGGTCTGGGAACTGAATTATTTTGGGGTCTGGTTTCTGATCTGAATTAATTTTAGTGTCTGCTCTCGGGTCTGAATTAACTTAAGGGCTGGTCTAGAGTCTGAATTAATATTGGGGTCCAATCTGGAATCTGAATTAATTTTGGAATCGGGTCTGGGGTCTGAATAAATATAAATAAATTCAATCTAGGGTCTGAATTTATTTTGAGAGATGATCGAGTTTCCTGAAATTTTTTTTCGCCACCAATTCCATTCGGTCCAAATAAATTAGCTGCAAATGGAAAGTGCCCCAATTGCTCTGAAAACTTGTGTCTGACTCTCTGATGTCTTCTAGTTTTGTATCCAACCCCTCTGAAGCTTTTAACGTCAAGCCAGTATATAATATCAAAGTGACAGCAACATATATAGGTAGAGGGAGGGATAACCGCAGTGCCCGAGGTCCCTTGATCCTTTTTCGAATCTGTACAATGGCGGCCGGCAGCTGCTATTTTGCTGGACAGCTTTCCATTCTGATGCGGTCACTAGCGGGGCATAATAGGGCATATGGACACGGGTTGTCCCCATTAATACAACATTGACCGGACATATATTTTTATGTAGTGTTTTTTTTTTTTTACGTGTAGGTTGCGTTATGTGCTGAAATAGAGCAACGAAGAGCCCTTATAAAATAGCCACGTGGGATATCCTTCCAGGAGATATTTTAGAACAGGAAGGGTGTATAAAGGGTACACCATGATCCTCCAACCAGTTGACATACCTCAGTAGGGGGTGGGGGGCACTCATGACCCAATCTATAGGCTTCAAAAGCAGGCTGACACGCTGAAGCTTTTAGCTTCTCTGCCGTGATGATCTCTCTTGAAAGCTTCAGTCTAGGGCGCGTACATCTAAGCCGAACCTTATCAAATATAAATGGAGAAAGCCGCAATTTAGCCTGACAGAAATGGCTTCTGAGCTTCGCCGAAAACACAGGAGATGGTTGTGCGGGCAAAAGACGCCCTCGTCTCATCCACATTTGTAGCCCTCTTCTTAACCACATCTCATGTCAGAACAATGCCGAGGTCACCGGAGACCACGGGAGAGGCCAGGAAACAACTTCACAGTCAATTAGGAAGAGTTCAGACTAATGTGAGAGGACTTCATAAAATGGTCAGAATAATACGGAGAATCCGTCACCCAGCAAAATACTGAAATATCAGCGCATTTTATTGGGATCGATATTTCCTGAAGATCAGAGCTGCCATTCTGAATGAGCTATTGACAATGCAATAAGGGGTAGGCTTGTGGCCGCGTAGCCTCGTTTACAAGGTTCGGAGAACGTAGTGCTTAATCTAATATATATTTAACAGCCGTACTGTCTGTAGCCTGGAGTCTTCTATTGTCTTATGAGCAGAGTCGGTAGCCATTGTAAATATCCTTTATCGGTTTAAGAGATGCAGCTTAGCGCAGCCACAGAGATAGAAGCAATGACACATAGGACACCATCAACCTGAGTATATTCATTCTTAAAGGCGTTCTCCACTTTTTAACACTATGTTTTTAGGTCCAAAATTCTGAGCTGATTAATTTCTCAATATATCTTTATAGGGGTCAGAGTCCCATTTTTCTGATACAGAGCACAGGACGTCTTTTGCTTTGCTTTTTAGGGGCCATGCTCCCATACTTTTTATGGGAGCATGAGCCGAAAATGTGGGTGGCTGTCCGCGGCCGGCCGTTCCCACAATCGTGGCCCGTGATTAGGGGCATGGCTGTGTGCATGAGACCTTAGAATTAAAAGCTGAAATTCTGGTTGCCTGCAGACACCACTAGGGGGAGCTCAGGAGCTTACTGTGTTAATATTGAGTTCAATGTATAAACAGTAAGCTCCTAAGCTCCCCCTAGTGGTTACTGCCTGCAACCAGAATTGTATCTTTTAACTCTACGTTTCTGGGCTTTGAATAAGATTTGGAGCACTACAAAATAATCAGCACTGATTTTTAGATTTATTTATATAAACAAAAAAAATAAAAATGGTGTTCAAAGGTAGACGTTCACTTTAAAAGGTTTGTACACCTTTGCAAGTTTTTTTTTGTTAGTGATAAATGTTTTTAAAGCAAAATGTATCAACTTTGCAAATAGTCTTAATTAATAATCTCCTATTTTGTGTGCACAGCTCCTGTGCAGACCTGTGTGTTTCTATAGTTACAGACTACAAACAAAACCTGTGTAGACTGATCCTTCAATCTGTCCCCTACATATTGCAAACGTACCAAATTTATATCAGCAAGAAGTAGATGAAAGATGGAAAGCGTATTACTGCAGGGTCAGACTACACAGAGTTTGTTTGTAGTCTGTAACCATGGAGACACACAGTTCTGCACAGTAACTTTAGACACAAAACGAGAGATTACTAATTAAAACTATATGGAAAGTTGATTAATTTGTGTTAGATCCATTGTAGCAAAAAATAAAATAAAATAGTTTGCAAAGGTCTAAGTGCAAGACAAAGGTGGTCTCCAGTGTTGCACCCCAGGGGTGGGGTTAAAGTTAAGGCAACAATTCTGGACCCCCCCCCCCTTGTTGATCTGAAGACTTTTTTTAATTGATACTTTTAATTTGTCTGTTATATATTTGATTTAATTTGCATCATGTAAATGAAATCCAATAGATAATTTACATACAGCTCCTCATTCTGGGGTCTTTTCCCCTCCAGACGCTGCTGCACTCTGTCCTGATGCTAATGAGCTGTAAGGAGCAGTAATTAAATGGTGCAGTCTGGTCTGGTCTGAGGTGGGATTTTTTTTTTGCTCTGCTCTGTATTAGATTAGGGGGTCTGGTCCTGTTTCTGTATTTATTTTTGAGACTAGTCTGAGGTCTTTATCATTTTTGGGGTCTGGGGTCTCAAGTACTTTAAGGGGTCTGATCTTAGGTCTCAGTTAATTTAAGGGACTTGTCTGAACTAATTTTGCAGTCTGGCCAAGGGTCTAAACTTATTTAGGGATTTGGTCTGTGGTCTGATCTGGTGATGTTGCCTCCATTGCCCCATCCTACATTTAATACTTATATGGCGGATAGTGTGTGTGGTATTATTGTTTGTGTTCCCCCCTCCTAGTTTTCATTCATTAATCTGCCCCTTGAGGGCCGCACGTCACAGCAGAGGCGCAGCCAGTCAGCAGAGTCTGAGGAGTAGAAGACTACGCCAATGCGGACCGCGGCAGAGACCAAGACTGAGTACAACTTGCTTCGGCGCTGTGCACCCACCTCTCTCTTCCTCCATCCTCCACCACAAGAGGTACCGCCGAATTTGACAGAGGGGTACTAGGAACCTGCCAGGTACTGGAGGAGGGCGGCAGCAGCAGGCAGCTCAGGGACCCACCCCAAGAAAAATTTCTGGGTGTGCCCCTCCTGGTTTCAACCGGCAACATCCCCTCTGATCTCAAACATTTGGATAAGCTGAACATGCATGCATTTTGATATTATTTTTGCACCCAGTTGAGGACCCCCCTGTCCTCCTACACACCGGACTATATGGGGATCAGGCTGAAATCTATCGGATCACCCAACATGAAGGTATTCTGTATAGGCAGCAATGTATGCTCCATGTGGACTTGAAGGTTTGAAGTTAAAAATGGCTGAAAATATATATTTTTTTATAGTATAGCAACTTTTAAAATTCGCCATTATTCACGCACAGCCGGTACACTGTGTGAGTGCACTGGATTTGCCCACGCGCTGGCAAATTGAATTTTCAGAGTTTCGTTCATCTCTAGGTTTCATGCTGGAATATCCCGCCATCCAGATAACAAGCAATAGCAGCGCCAGACAGGCACTTTACAATGCCAGGATTTTTTGACCAGCAAATGACAACATTCAAGCCCAAACATTTCAGTCGTCTCCTTCTGTCAGTGAATTGTGTCACGCTAAAGCGACTTTACTCGGCATGCCGCATTCAAGAAGTGCCCACCTGGCACTACTAATGCCCTCCAGTCATTTATATTGCACACAATGTAAAAGCACAGCATTGATTTTGTCGATACAAACTGTAGGTAGAGCTATGAAGACATTTGCCATACGGTCACATTTTCTTTCGTCTGAGGGAACGTTGCGCCGGCCTGTTCCCAAAAGGCGCATTCATCGCTGAAGCACTTACACAGAAGACGATTCACCTCGTATAAACTCTCAAGTAACTCTCGACACCATTTATAGCGTACGAGATAATTCACGCCGTTAGACGGCTTAGCTAAATTCTTCTAGCGTGGCGCCGAGTCACATGGTGCCGAATGGAGGACGAGTCTTCCGACCTATCTGTATTGTTGGCTGCCACGGGAAAGAAAGTCGGGGTCAGGTGACGTTCGCCATAACACTGCGTTTTATCCCAATCAGTGTCACAAGCTCTTAGGATCTCTCTCTTTCTCTCGAGACGTCTTCGGTCAACCAATCATGCATCGCCGCCGTGTGTTTCAGAAAGGACGTTCCCTGTCATTTTTCACTTGAAATCTAATCACAGACAGACTGGAGAGACGCCGCTTCATCAAGACCGGCTATTATAGGACTCTGTGTCACCGGCTGCCCGTGTACTCATTACTTGTGTTGGCGGCATCGGGTTCTTAGCGATTACAGATTATTTTTTTTAAGTGGTTGAAGACGCTCTATGGTTATTTAGCGGCTGCGAGATTAATATCATTTTCTGTAAAACAAAAACATATAGCGTCGTGAGCCCATTGCAGGAACAATTATGGAAGCCATCATTTTTTAAGGACCATCGATATTAACTTCCATGGTATGGTGGACATCACTACGTTATACGGTTTAGAAAAATGAAAAAATCGTTTTTGCAAAATAGCTTTTTTAACCCTGAAATGTCAAGACATTATTACCACCACACAAAAAAATTATATTTTTTTATCCCGGCTTTCTGGAACTAATATTTTTTTTATAACATATTATTTTAATTCTATTTGATTGCATATAAATCAATAAAAAAATGTTTTTTCATTTTATCTATTTTTTTATTCTTTATAAGGGACATTGGATCTAAAGATTTGCACATAACTTCAAACCGCCGTAATTTTTTGTACTAATTTTTGTTGTATATTGTTCCATATCGTCTTTTTGTTCTTTTGATATATGCAAACAGCAGTGTCGTCAAACATTTGGGTATGTAGAAAGTAAATAAATACAATTAATATTGATACAAAACCTGAACTAACATTGACTTAGGCCCCGTGCACACGACCGTATTTTTCATCCGTAATTACGGAGCCATTCATTTCTATGGGCTATGGACTCCTTTCCGTATTTTTACGGATGGGTGTTTTTTTTGTCTGTAATTACAGCACGGACTCCCCATAGAAGTCTATGGGGGCTTCTGTAATTAAGGACGGATGTGCATCCGTAGCCGTCCGTAATTACGGAAGCATTGCTATGCGACGCCAGGGAATTTGTAAAGGATCTGCCAGGCACAGCTTCTGTGTCAACACCCATAGCTAATCAGTCTGCACCTGCTTCTATGTCTGTGAGACTGACTCCATCTTCCACTCCTAAGCCTGCCATCCTGAGTGGTGGAAGATGGAGTCAGTCTCACAGGCATAGAAGCAGGTGCAGACTGATTAGCTATGGGCGTTGACACAGAAGCTGTGCCTGGCAGATCCTTTACAGAATTACACAAGATTCCTCCATGTTTTTTGTGGATCCGTAAATACGGACGCATTAACGGATGCACTACAGACCGTATTTACGGACACCCTTCCTCATATGCGGATGATTTACGGATGACTATAAATGACTACAGATCTGTATTTACGGATGGATGAAAAATACGGTCGTGTGCATGGGGCCTGAGTCTTGAGGGCCGCTTTTTTCTAGTATTATTCTGAATCTTTACTTTATGTGGTACAGCTAATTGTGTACGCGACTACATCGTGGGTGAGTCATCCTGTATTCTAATATTTTTTTTAGATTTGCATCAGCGCAGCAATATGACGTTTATGCACGTACCATTAGGGTTTCACTTTTATTGAAAAAAAACCCCCACTATTCCAGCATGTTTTTATTTTATTTTTGTGTTTTCGTGGCTGAACTAAAACAAGTGTATATATTTATATTGCATGTTGTAACGGTTTTGGGGATCACAAATAGGTGGGATTATATTACTGTACATGCGTTTCATAAAATAATAATTTGGCATTTTTTTTTAACTTTTTAACTTTATGTACGTTTTACAATACTTTATTTTACTTTTTTTGTTTCATTAAGGGACTGTTTTGACTACAGCATAGTGGCATATACATGTGCCCATTGTGCCTGTGTCATACCATTGGCGCCCTCATAGTTTTGTACAAGAGACAGTCCATAGTGATGCCAGCCTAAAAACGATGTTCCTCGTTTCACCATAAACATGTATACTAAGCATGCATGGCCATTTCAGTAGGAAAATGGAAAAAGACACAGATGGTTATGCTTATCCCTCAAGGGAACAAAGCTGTAGATAGGTTAACACTGGAGGACTGTTGGACTGCGGCCATACATAATAGATTTTCTATTAATCCCATTAACATTTTTGGGATCCACCAGGAAATATTAAAGGTTTAACAAAGACCTAGGGTTCAAATATAAAATTCTGTCTGCCTGCAGTCACCACTAGAGGGAGCTTACCGCATACTGTTTACACATTGAACTGAATAACAAAACAGTATCTAGTAAGCCCTTAAGCTCCCCCTAGTGGAGACTGCAGGCAATCAGAATTCTATCTTTTAAAGTATTGTCTTTAGATTTGGAGCTCTGTAAAATAAAAAACGGAGCTCTGACCGCTATAAAGAAATATTAAGAAATTAATCAGCACAGAATTCTGGAGCTAAAAACAACACAGTGTTAAAAGGTGGAGATTCACTTTAAGCTTTCGTCCAGTGCAGTTCAGAGCACGGGTGGTGTGTCCTGGGACTATTCAGACTCTATTCCAATTAGCTGGACTGATCTATATTACGTTGCTATGAGAATTTAGGTCCCATGAGCTGATTATGTATTAATGACAAGGGTTGCTATATGTTTTGTTGATGATCCCTATACACTAAAACAATAATTTTGCCCTTTTTGCTGAAAATTTCCTGTTGACAGTCAGTCACTGAAAAGCAATTTTTCGTTTCAGGGCGCTGTCATGTTTCTTGACGAAATACTGCTTTTTTATTGGGGCTATTGTGGATATTTTCAATTAACTCAGCAGAATAACAGTCTTGTAGAGTCCACCTGCGGACAGAATGACTAAACCTTGTGTTTTTCTTGGCACTTAAAGAAAGAGGAAACCGCTTGGCCAGGAGGCTCAACCTGGAACAGGGCACTTTGTTCCGAATAAATCAAGGACTACTCCACGTTCTTAATGGTAGATACTAGTGGAGTGAAGAAAGGAAAGAAATTGCCAGTTACTTCCAAGTAGCTATTAAAACGTTACTATTTTAGTACATGATTGTATTCTTCATGAAACAACAATTCTGGAGCATCTTTTCTCATAGCTCTGTTGTGCCGTTCCTCTGTTATTCCTCCTAGAAATATATGACTAAATTGACCACTGGGTGTTACCATTTCTCTTGTCATGGGGCGTGTCCCCTCACAGTCTCACTCTGTCAGGACTGATTGGACAGTGTCAGTCTGTGCAGGGACACACCCCCAACTGGTAACACCCAGCTGTCAATTTATTCATAAATATTCAGGAGGAATAATAGAGGAACGGCACAACGTGGAGTTCTAAAAAAATATGCTCCACAATTGTTATTTTATGGGGAATACAATTATTTACTAATACAGACATGTCAGGAGAGATGACGAGTCCCCTTCAAGCAGAAAAGTGGGGATCAAAATGTTAAAGAGGCTCTGTCACCAGATTTTGCAGCCCCTATCTCCTATTGTAGCAGATCGGCGCTGCAATGTAGATTACAGTAACATTTTTATTTTTAAAAAACGAGCATTTTTGGCCAAGTTATGACCATTTTTGTAGTTATGCAAATGAGGCTTGCAAAAGTCCAAGTGGGCGTGTTTAAAAGTAAAGGTCCAAGCGGGCGTGTATTATGTGCGTACATCGGGGCGTTTTTACTACTTTTACTAGCTGGGCGTTCTGACGAGAAGTATCATCCACTTCTCTTCAGAACGCCCAGCTTCTGGCAGTGCAGACACAGCCGTGTTCTCGAGAGATCACGCTGTGTCGTCACTCACAGGTCCTGCATCGTGTCAGACGAGCGAGGACACATCGACACCAGAGGCTACAGATGATTCTGCAGCAGCATCGGCGTTTGCAGGTAAGTCGATGTAGCTACTTACCTGCAAACGCCGATGCTGCTGCAGAATCAACTGTAGCCTCTGGTGCCGACACGATGCAGGACCTGTGAGTGACGTCACAGCGTGATCTCTGGAGAACACGCTGTGTCTGCACTGCCAGAAGCTGGGCGTTCTGAAGAGAAGTGGATGATACTTCTCGTCAGAACGCCCAGCTAGTAAAAGTAGTAAACACGCCCCGATGTACGCACATAATACACGCCCACTTGGACTTTTACTTTTAAACACGCCCAGTTGTACTTTTGCAAGCCTCATTTGCATAACTACAAAAATGGTCATAACTTGGCCAAAAATGCTAGTTTTTTAAAAATAAAAACGTTACTGTAATCTACATTGCAGCGCCGATCTGCTGCAATAGCAGATAGGGGTTGCAAAATCTGGTGACAGAGCCTCTTTAAGGTCGTAATACGGATATCAAAGTTTACGGCTATCTGACTACGGTCTAAGACCTTGTGCACATGGCAGAGCAGTAGGTATTCCATGTGCCGCTGTATGGTGCAATATTATGGAGATATCCCCCCCCCCACTTCTAGGGGGAGAATATCTCCGTATTCCGGCATGCCGAGAGCAAAAACCTCTGTTGGCTTCTGTATAAAATTGGAGGCATATGGAGGTACAGTAAGGGGGAGTTCACACAGAGTTTTTTTACGTGGAAACCGCTTTGGAAAACGGGGCAAAAAACGGCCGAAGATGCCTCCCATTGATTTCAATGGGAGGCAGAGGCTTTTTTTTCCAGCGAGCGGAAAAACCGTCTCGCAGGAAAAAGAAGGGACATGCCCCATCTTCGGGCGTTTACGCCTCTGACCTCCCATTGACATCAATGGGAGGAAGAGAAAGCGTATTCCGCAGCATTTTTTGCCTGCGGCGACCAATGGCCGCAGGCAAAAAACGCAGTGAAAATCGGCGTACAGGCAGAGTAAAATCTGCCTCAAAATTCCAAATGGAATTTTGAGGGAGATTTTCCGCATGCAAAAAACTCTGTGTGAACCCAGCCTTAGGCTGCATATACTTCTGAGCGCCATATTACTTCTTCATACAACTCGGAGGCTGTACAGAACTGTAATACGGTAGCGTGCCTGAGAACCAACGTGGCATTGAGAGTATAGGGATTGTACTACTTCTCTTCATTACTAGCTATTCTTAGATCTTTTTAAACCCCCTATAACAAAAATATATCCAGTGAGGTATTTCCTTATTGGCTCGTTATTCTTAAGCAGCGAGTTGATGTCCGCTTTCTTAGGGGAGATACCCAGTTTGTCTCTAACCCGTCCATAGTCCTCCCGCTTCTTGCAGGACACACAGTATTCTACATCTGGAGTTTACTGAGGATGGATTTACTCACAGGTCATTCATTTGGGGAGTTTCGAATAGTCAGCACATACAGAAGCCACAATCCAGCACCATTTAGCTTATAGAGAATCTGTCCCCTCTCCTAACATGTCTATTTTAGTATATACTTTTATTCCCCATGAGATAAAAATTCTGGAATATATTTACTATTTTCTTAAAACTCTGCATTTCGCCATTCCTCAGTTATTCCTCCTGGAAATGTATAAATTGACATTTTCACACAAACGGGTGTGTCCCTACATAGTCTCACTCTGTGAGCACTAATTGGACAGTGTCAATCTGTGCAGTGACACGCCCCCAATGGGTAACACTCAGTTTCACATTTATTCATAAATTTCTAGGAGGAAGAACAGAGGAAAGGCACAACGTAGAGTTTTAGGGAAAGATGCGACAGAATTGTTATTTAATGAGGAACCCAATTATTTAGAGGTGACATTATGACAAAAGCCATACACATACATGCACTCAATAGAACGAATAAAAATGCTGGATGGATATGAATTATCGATCCCTATAGGAATAAAATGTGAAAAATATTTTTTCACAATTTTTTTTTAACTATGTGTCAGTTTAATTCTGTAATTACTATGCGTGCATGGGCAATTACATTTTTTCATGCTATTTATATTATCTGATAATTAACGTGCTGGTAAAATATTTCTAATTGACCATCAAATCATCCGTGATCAGCGTGAATGACCTTTGCTGAGTCACGAGGAGAGGAAACTTTGGAGGACGCAATTCTTGCATTGCACCGTACAGAAAATAGCTTTGAGAAAAATATATAGCAAAAGCTAATTGGCCCTGACCCGGTCACGCTGATAGTGGGAACGAGAGCAAAAAAATACCAAGGTTCCCCTCCTATAGTATGTTCAGCTTTAAATGACCTTTAGTGGAGATGAAGGAGTCTTGAAGATAAACGTCTCTGACACAACCATCAATTGTGTTAATATCTCCTTCTCTACATCCACTTGCTGGAGGCCGGACGGCAGCTCAGGTCTCTACAGATTATAGGTCCCCGGCGCAGGAACCGGCATCGTTAACCTTCTGTCCTTTGTCTTCTGCTATACAATGTTCCTGCAAAAAGACAAATGAGGCCTATTAATATCACACAAAAAATACAACTCACATCAGCCAGAATTTTTCAATCTCCAGACCATTATCAAGACCCTCTCTCACTTATATAATTCACTTTCGTCCATAAATTGGGAAAAAACCCAACATTGATGTCTGGGCAAATTTCAGTGGGGACGAAAGACAAATTCTCATTGGAATTCTCATTGGACTTTCCAAAAGTCGGAATGAAGGGTCATGGAACCAGTAATGCAAATTGCCTTATAAAAAAAAAGTTTCATATTCCTTGCCGGGGCCGGCAATAAGTTGGATGGTGCCACCTTCCCAAATATACGTCGGACGGATACCATAATGTGTCTAATTATAAGCACAATGCAGTATGGTGTCCAAATAACAGTGCCCTACACTGCAAAAATAATGTACTCCACAGTGCCGAAATAGTAGTGCCACACAAAGTCCACAAATAAACCGAAATCCAGTGACCAAATAAAAGCTTCATACAAAAAGAAATCTAATAACAGTGCTATACAATGTCTACATAATACTGTTATACGATTAAAATTATGATTTGCGGTGGTCACAAACCCGAGAGCCAGGCCACCTATAGTGCCCCCTTCAGCAGTAGCGGTTGCACACCCCTCATCGGTCGCCCAAGTCTACGGTTGGCCCTGTTCTTTACTTCTTTTTGAAATAAGGAATATTTTTGTAAAAAAAAACAACAAAATTTAATATTTCATTTATCAATAGTCTTCAACAATAGTCTAGTTGATAAGTATCCCAGAATCCTCCTCCAGCCCCCGGAAGTGCTAGTGCACATGTAAAAAGGGGTTTGTAAAAGGGCTGCAATGGAGACCAGGCAAGATAAACCCCGGCAACACAGCCAGTCCAAAGCCGAAGATGGAAAGCACCAGGAGAAGACGGCCTGAATTGCATCAACTAGGTGATAGGGGCCCATTCCTGTCTTTTCTATGGGACCCTATGAATCCCAGTTACGCCCCTGCTCCCAGGTTAGGCCCCATGCACACGGCCGTAGAATTCAGCCGTAATTGCGAACTGTAGTTAGAGTCCACAATTATGGACCAATTCACTTCTATTGTCCACGGACACCTTCCTGTACATTTTCGGGAAGGTGTCCGGGCTGTAGAAAGCCTCCGCAAAAGATAGGACAAGTCCGTTCTTTTGCTTTTTACGAACCGTGCTCCCATACTTTTAATGGGAGCACGGATTGAAAATGCGGGTGGCTGTCTGCGGCCGCCAGCGGCTGGCCGTGCCCGTAATCGACGACCGTGATTATGGGCACGGCCGTGTGCATGAGGCCTTACACATTATTGGTGGTGAATTACTGGGAGTGTATATATAAGAGGGGTAACAACCAGGGTTAAATTGTGTATATGTAATTGTGTGTGTTTTCTACATTCAAGTGGCGATGACTTTCCCCAGGGGCAAAGGGCTTTAATTGGGAGATAATCCCTTATTGTATGGCCGGCCGGGATTACCATGGAACATGTGATCATGGGGACTGAGGAGGGATGCGGCTCCGTTGTGAGAGTTATGTGAGACCCCGGCTAGGCCCAGTGCTCTTTACTTTGCTGGGGGAGATGCTGCGTTGAAGATATTTTAAGCCCTGGACAGTGTTATTCAAGGGCGCTATTTTCGGGAGTTCCCCATTACTTTAATTCTGAAACCTTTGAGACGCACAAGAGTGATCATGTAGTCGCGCGTCCCGAGAGGAGAGTGGAGCCTCACCAAAAAGTTAAAAAGTGGTTGAGTCTTGACGCCAAGAGTTGGGCATTTCACTGGTGACAAAGAGAGAGACTTGTCCTCCCCTCTTGTAAGCTAAAGAGGGCCTGCTGTTCCTGAGATACGGGTGGAGTGTCCGCCAAAGATGGTCGAACAGATTTACAGATGGAAAGGTTTGTGTAGTGCTGAATTGCCGAGCGGCTCGAGAGCCGCTGAAAAAAATGTAAAGAGCTGGATTACCAAGTAGTGCTGAAGTCGCTGAGGGCTGCTGATAGCCGACTTGCCAGGTGGGACAGACGCCGCCTTAAACAGACCTACTATGTATACAAGAGCTAAATACGAGGGAAGTCTTAATTTCCGCCAACTGCTTAAAAAAGTTGCCGTTATTAGAGAAATTTCTAAAATTTATAGGTTAAATCACCCGTTTCTGCGACATATTTGTATAGTCATAAACGGGCGGGAAAGTTCTCCTAGTGTGGACTCTTTTGGTTGCAAACCAGACCTAACCAGCAGGCCGCAAATGCCCATAGGTCCCTGCTGGACCACCCGCTTACATTTCCCTATTAAGCTTAGGTCTTAGCGGGACGATAATTTTGGCAGGATGATAATTTATATATTGTTTATATGGAAGTGTTAAAACGGTTATGTGGGGACCAGAAATTATTAGTAGTGTAGTCACTGGAGTGTATGAGTACACTCGCTAATATACATTCCGGTCCCCCTTCGCGCCAATTCGGATATTTTCATAGATTTTTATAGCGCTGCCGAAGCCTTCTTTGGTGACGATACTACTCTTCGGCATGTGACCGGCTCCGTTGTACTCTATATAATCGCTGTACTACTGCTACTGCTTGTATATAGAGTACACCGGGGCCGGTCCCATGATGAAGAGTCGTATCGTCATCAAAGAAGGATGTGCCACTAGACTTCCGGTCCCCCGGCAGCGCTATAATAATCTATGAAAATCTCAGAATCAGCGTGACGGGGGACCAGAATGTATATTACCGAGTGTATCACATACTGCAGGGACTACACGGATCATAATTTTTAGTCCCCGCATAACCCCTTTAATAAAGAGGCCGTTGTAACCGATTCATTCAAGTCACGCGGCGTTAATCTTTATTGGGCAAAGTAGAGGAATAATTGTTAATCTTTTAAAGAGGGGCCGAGAATAGTTAGACATTCCCAAAGTCAAGTGTCCCTTTAAGAAGAACCGTATAGGGAGCTGAAACGCACGTGACGTCCCTGTATCCTCCTGATACCGCCACTTAATAATGAATCAAAATGAACGCGGACTCTTCAGCCTTGGAACCAAAAAGTGTAAATCCTGTGAAGAGGACGCAGGAAAAGGATTAATAACGCTTTATAAAATGAAGAGTTGCGGATGAGATGTTGCCATGGTAACTACACGCCAGCACTAAACAAGTCACCCATATTAAATAACACCGGATTTACCGTCCGGTACCGGCTATAATTTAATTTGCCAGCGAGGAGCGGAAAGCTATTGAAACACGGAGCGAGATTTGATCCTGTTTAAGGTATTATTTAATATGGCGGTTCGGGAGCATTAGTCAGAATTATAGGAAAGGTGAGGAAAGGTCGGGATTAAGATTATCAACCATGTGAATTAAATGACTGTTCCATGGATAGACGTGAATGAGCCACTGTGCAGAACGTCTAATTGGCGCGCTGTGAAACCGCTATTCCGCCATAAAGTCGGGCTTTGTCCTTTTTTAAATTATCTTTGGATGCCTGGTGATCTTTACAATGAACCGTATCTGTGGCCCAATTTCCATTTTCTGTCATGAAAAAGCAACTTGACGTTTTTTTTCAATCGCCTGTATCCGCATAACATGTCTTTGCTTATTACACCGAGTACTGGGGAATGTGTATATACATAGCAGAGCCGAGCTCGTCAGGGCAGCAGAGCTAAATTTGTCATTTGGCATAATGACGTGCCGTGATATCACGATATGTTATCTGCGGCGTATCATATGACTGTAAATAAAGTATACCAGACAAGGAACGCCACCTCAATATCAATGTTCAGACTCTGCCACAAGGTCACACCAAGGTGATGTCATCCCTACTGTCAAGTATAAGAACATTAGACGTCACCGAGGAGCCCCTGACCACATAAAACCACAACGCCGTGGGCCAGCTGCATTTTACTCTAATGGGGTATATTATACTGTATATTATACCTCAGCTGCTGCAGAATCTCTTTTTCAGGATTAAGAGGGAGGTTCCAGTCCACAATTAATTGATTGAGGTGTTTATCATGACGTTCTGCAGCATATGAGGTGTATTATGATGTTCTGCAGCAGCTGATGTCTGTATAATGATGTTCTGCAGCAGCTGAGGTGTGTATTATGCTGTTCTGCAGCAGCTGACGTATGTATTATGATGTTCTGCAGCAGCTGAAATATGTATTATGCTGTTCTGCAGCAGCTGAGATGTGTATTATGCTGTTCTGCAGCAGCTGACGTATGTATTATGATGTTCTTCAGCAGCTGAAATATGTATTATGCTGTTCTGCAGCAGCTGAGGTGTGTATTACGCTGTTCTTCAGCAGCTGACGTATGTATTATGATGTTCTGCAGCAGCTGAGGTGTGTATTATGCTGTTCTGCAGCAGCAGCTGAGGTGTGTATTATGCTGTTCTGCAGCAGCTGATGTCTGTATTATGCTGTTCTGCAGCAGCTGATGTCTGTATTATGCTGTTCTGCAGCAGCTGATGTCTGTATTATGCTGTTCTGCAGCAGCTGATGTCTGTATTATGCTGTTCTGCAGCAGCTGAGGTGTGTATTATGCTGTTCTGCAGCAGCTGAGGTGTGTATTATGCTGTTCTGCAGCAGCTGATTTCTGTATTATGCTGTTCTGCAGCAGCTGACGTATGTATTATGATGTTCTGCAGCAGCTCAGGTGTGTATTATGCTGTTTTGCAGCAGCTGATGTTTGTATTATGCTTTTCTGCAGCAGCTGAGGTGTGTATTATGCTGTTTTGCAGCAGCTGAGGTGTGTATTACGCTGTTCTTCAGCAGCTGACGTATGTATTATGATGTTCTGCAGCAGCTGAGGTGTGTATTATGCTGTTCTGCAGCAGCAGCTGAGGTGTGTATTATGCTGTTCTGCAGCAGCTGATGTCTGTATTATGCTGTTCTGCAGCAGCTGATGTCTGTATTATGCTGTTCTGCAGCAGCTGATGTCTGTATTATGCTGTTCTGCAGCAGCTGAGGTGTGTATTATGCTGTTCTGCAGCAGCTGAGGTGTGTATTATGCTGTTCTGCAGCAGCTGATTTCTGTATTATGCTGTTCTGCAGCAGCTGACGTATGTATTATGATGTTCTGCAGCAGCTCAGGTGTGTATTATGCTGTTTTGCAGCAGCTGATGTTTGTATTATGCTTTTCTGCAGCAGCTGAGGTGTGTATTATGCTGTTTTGCAGCAGCTGAGGTGTGTATTACGCTGTTCTTCAGCAGCTGACGTATGTATTATGATGTTCTGCAGCAGCTGAGGTGTGTATTATGCTGTTCTGCAGCAGCAGCTGAGGTGTGTATTATGCTGTTCTGCAGCAGCTGATGTCTGTATTATGCTGTTCTGCAGCAGCTGATGTCTGTATTATGCTGTTCTGCAGCAGCTGAGGTGTGTATTATGCTGTTCTGCAGCAGCTGAGGTGTGTATTATGCTGTTCTGCAGCAGCTGATTTCTGTATTATGCTGTTCTGCAGCAGCTGACGTATGTATTATGATGTTCTGCAGCAGCTCAGGTGTGTATTATGCTGTTTTGCAGCAGCTGAAGTATGTATTATGCTGTTCTGCAGCAGCTGAGGTGTGTATTATACTGTTCTGCAGCAGCTGACGTATGTATTATGATGTTCTGCAGCAGCTGAGGTGTGTATTATGCTGTTTTGCAGCAGCTGATGTCTGTATTATGCTGTTCTGCAGCAGCTGAGGTGTGTATTATGCTGTTCTGCAGCAGCTAAAGTATGTATTATGCTGTTCTGCAGCAGCTGAGGTGTGTATTATGCTGTTCTGTAGCAGCTTAAGTATGTATTATGACGGTCTGCAGCAGCTGAGGTGTGTATAATGATATTCTGCAGCAGCTGAAGTATGTATTATGATGTTCTGCAGCAGCTGAGGTGTGTATAAAGATGTTCCGCAGCAGCTGAGGTATGTATTATGCTGTTCTGCAGCAGCTGTGGTGTGTATAATGATGTTCTACAGCAGCTGAAGTGTGTATAATGATGTTCCTACCCAGCTGAAGTGTGTATGATGATGTTCTACAGCAGCTGAAGTGTGTATGATGATGTTATGCAGCAGCTGAGGTGTGTACAGAATGAATTGAGCAGCTGAGGTGTATAATATGATATTCTGTAGCATCTGAGGTGTGTGTTATGATGTTCTGCAGCAGCTGCGACACTGAATTGTATAATACACAGCAGCTGCTGAAGAACCTCTTTTATAGAGAGAGGGAACATTACACGTCACTCATAATTTTTTGGGCACAGGAGAAGAATCTTACGGTATGTTTACACTGAGTTTTTTGCAGGCAAATAAATTTGCCTCAAAATTCCGTCAGAATTCTTTGCCGCATCTTGTTGCGGCATTGTTCACTGCGGTTTTAGGCTGCGGCCATTGAGCACCGCGGGCAAAAAATGCCACGAAAAACGCTTTCACTGCCTCCCATTGATTTCAATTGGAGGTCAGAGACGGAACAGCGGGAAGAAAGAGCATGTTAGTTTTTTTCCCCGCAATCGTTTATTCCCCTCCTTGGAAAAAGACGCCTCCGCCTACCATTCAGATCAATGTGAAGGCGATTTGGGCCGTTTTTTAGTTTCTGCGTCAAAAACATCACCAAATACTCAGCGTAAACATACCCTTAAAGGAAAAGCAATCTGTGACAATCTGCTTCAACAGCAATAGATAAGCAGCGCCTACGTAGCGCCGCTGATCTCTGTATAATCCTCAGGTTCTGACATCAGAATGTGATGTTTATTGCAAATATTCTTTACAGACCTGTCAATAGAAAACTTCCATTGAAGTTCATTGTAATATTGATAGAAGACGGACTGATGAAGGTGCCCATGGATACGTTGGTAATTCAGCCGTTTAGATCATTTATGTATAGAAGCTTGAGAATGGATTATTGAGAAGGGAAACAATGGCACTCCTACTCAAGAGTGAGGGTATGTGCACATGTAGTGTTTTCAGGCGTTCTGTTCTGACGGGGCGTTATTTTACGCCTCATTTTCAAATAACGGAGCGTAAAAAGATGCCCCGTAAACTTCTTAAGCTGTTTTTGGAACCGTTTTTCATTGACTCAATAGAAAAACAGCTCCAAAAACGGCCGTAAAAAACGTTGCAAAAAACGCTTCATGCTTAAAAAATGGCTGAAAATCAGGAGCTGTTTTCCCTTGAAAACAGCTCCGTATTTTCAGCCGTTTTTTGTTACGCGTGTGAACATAGCCTTAGGAACATATTGCTCCCAGGTAACACAATGACAGTGAGTTGCCAGCAGATGTCAGCGCACAACCAGTGCCTGCATCATGACTTGTGCGTCATGCAATCCTATCATGGGAGACTTACATATATATTATAATATATTCAACCGATCCCCACAACCTAAAGATCCATGAGCGGAGGCGGATCAGCCCAGTGCTGCCCTTCACTCACCCCGTAAGTCAAGTTGTTTGGTGGAGTCCTTTACATTGACCCTTGGGTGCCTGGAATCCCAGGGGATGGGATCCCGCTGATTTACAGCACGTTTGTACGCTTTGTCAGAACGCTGTAACCTCCGTTTGCCTTTCCGGTCTCTACATTAAATATTGAATTTCTCTTTTAGATCACGTAAAACCGAACAATTTTTCAATTAAAATCATAAAAAAATGCCCCTGTTTGTAGATATTGCTGCTATATTCTTGTTATGGCGCCCCCTGGTGTTCTATTGATTCCTTCCCAGAATGGCAATCTCATGTGTCCAGTGCCGGTGGTCACACATGCTCAGTAGCTCAGTCCCATCATCCGGATCTTCTTGTACACGGACGGCGGAGTGATTCCTGGTATTGCGCTGGTCAGTGACTAAGAATTGGCGCACTAGAAACGGCTGCTCCTCTCCGGCACTGGACACTTTAGGTGGACATTCTGAGAGGGATGCAAAAAAACACCAGGGGGCGCCATAACAAGTTTGTACCAGCAATGCCTACACAAGAGAATTTTTATTATTTTTTATTATGTATTCTAATTAAAAAATTGTTACGTTTAGGATAACAGAAAAATGTAATATTTAATCGTGGGACATCTGCATCATGGCTTCTGTTATAAATGGAAGTCACGATGCAGATGTGAACAGAGCCTTAGTCTTTAGCTTTGTCTTGTTTTCACAGCTGTATCCCAGGGATATGTGTACCAGTGTTAAATTGACATGCCCCATTTGTCCCATGGAAAGGACAATTTAAATAGACTAATTTTGTATATACTTGTTAGAACTTTGCATTGTGTGGTTCCTCTGTTGTTCCTCCTGGAAATGCACGAATAAGCTGACAACTGAGCGTTATCACCCCCTAGATTGTATGTCTACACATTGACACTGTCAGCGCTGACTAGAGTGTAGGCACATTGACAAGGGGAATGGTAACATGGTCAATTTATTCATACATTTCCAGGAGGAATAACCGAGGAACAGAACAACATAGGGTTCTAAGAAAAGATGCTCTAGGTTTGTTATTTTATGGGAAATACAGGTTTTTAGTAAAACAGACATGTCAGGAGAGCGGACAAGTCCTCTTTAAATTGAAGTACATGGAACGAGAAACAGCATTTAACGATATTTTTGGCACCACTTCTCAAGAGCATCTCGGACACAAGATAGATAACGTTTCGTTTTACTCACTAAATTAATAAACTTTAAAGACATGAAAAATGTTCCCCTGTAGTCGCACAATCTCTAAGAAGCCTCAACGAGAGGTTTGTTACCTGGCAAATGAAACGCATTCCTGAAGAAAACGGATAACTTGGTTGTTGCAGCCATTTTGTTTGATTTATGGCGGTGAAGCTCCTCCTGTCAGAGCCGGCTTTAAACGGGGCTGGTGCACATTTATAAACAAGTCGTTTAATGAGACATCAAGAAGCAGCTGCAGGGTCGGTTCTTAATGGCGGTTAAACTCACGTTCAAGAGGGAACTCAGGCGTCCGCAGGATTTTGTAAGGGCGCAGTCACACACGGCAGATTTGTTGCAGAAATTTCTGCGACTGAAAATCAGTTCCATACATCTGAATGGGGTTGTTTCTGCAGCAGGTGCATAGATTTCTGACAATACCGTTCACGCGAATAGGACAGTCGCCGAAATCTGGCGCGTGTGAATATAGCCTAACCGAGCTGAGCATCAGGGGCCACTTCATTGATCTTCACATCTAAGGGATGTTGTGGCCCTAGAACAATGTTTGACTGAATACTAAGGGTACGTGAACATGCGGTAAAAAAAACTGGCTCAAATCCGCCGGGGAATTCCGTGGCGAATCCGCAGCGAAATCCGCACCGGAGGTCAATTTCCATGCAGAAAAATTCCGCAGCATGTAGATGAGATTTGTTCAAATATCATCCACATGTCTAGCACTGTAATCTGCTGTGGAGTTTCGGTGCACAAATCTACATGCCAAATCTGCATTCCCGCTACGTGTGCACCTACGCTTAAAGGGGTTAACTCACTTAAAGGGTTGGCCAAGATTAGAAAAACATGGCTACCAAAACCAGCGCCACACCTGTCCACAGGTTGTATGTGGTATTGCAGCTCATCCTCCATAACTTCAATGTGGGTGTGCTGCAATACCAGACACAACCTGTGGGCAGGTTTGGCGCTGTTTTTGGAAGAAAGAAGACATGTATTTTTTTTTTTTTTAATAATGGTAAGGTGAGTTGTTAATGGCATGTTGATAAGGTATATCATCAATGTCTGATCAGCGATTGTCCAACCAGAGTAGCCCCCGCCGATCGCTAAGATAAAGTGACAGCATCGCCAGAAAATCTTCAAATAAGTCCACTTTTTGCGGAGGTTGCACCAGTCGTTGACTAACTCCCACCGATCAGACAGCATATCCTAGAGAGATATTCCAGCACTACCTTAAAGGGGTTTTCTAATTTAAGCAAATACATTTTATTCTTGGTATAATGAAAAGTTATAATATTTTCCAATATACAAGATTGCTGAGGAGCTCTGCTTGCTGTTATTCAATAGCACCGTTCATTGTTTACTTCCAGTGGGTATAAGGGTATGTTCACACGGACTATTTTCAGACATAATTCGGGCGTTTTACGCCTCGAATTACGCCTGAAAAAACGCCCTTAATACGCCTACAAACATCTGCCCATTGCTTTCAATGGGAATTATGATGTTCTGTTCCCACGAGCCTTTATTTTACGCGTCGCTGTCAACATACGACGCGTAAAATGACGGCTCATCAAAAGAAGTGCAGAACACTTCTTGGGACCTTTTTTGGAGCCGTTTTACATAGACTCTATTGAAAACAGCTCCAAAAACGGCCGAAAAAACGCAGCAAAAACGCAGTGAAGAACGCGAGTTGCTCAAAAAACGTCTGAAAATCAGGAGCTGTGTTCCCTTGAAAATAGCTCCATATTTTCAGACGTTTTTTTTGTTAAGTGTGTGAACATACCCTTACTCCTGTCCTGGTCATGTGATGGAAACACAGGCACACGGCTCATTGTAAGACACAGCTCTGATAACTGGACTGTAATGAGCCGTGCCGCTGTATGTCCATTACACGACCGATTTCTATCCACTGGAAGTAAACAATGAAAGTTCTTACTGAATGACAGCAAGCAGAGATCTTGAGAACTGTGAGGAATTAATACTGAAATTATATTTTAAAATTCTATAATTTTAGCCAGGACGGGATGTCTATTCACAATCCCGACACTTCGTTAACGTTTCTGTGGTACTTACAGCAGAGCAAAGCGTAATCCCGCGAGATCACGCTGTAAATGACAGGTTACAGATTACGCTTTGCTCTGCTGTAAGTACCAAAGAAACATTAACGAAGTGCAGGGATTGTGAATAGACATCCCGTCCTGGCTGGAAGGAATGTCTACTCACTGTCTAAACACTTCAGTAACGTTAATGTGTCAGTATAAGACAGCACATAGTGATCTAGCAGGATCCCTATGTGCTGAGGAAATGAATGGAGAGAAGTGTATGACGCTGATTGGTCACTGATTGGTCAGCGTCATACACTCCTCTGTACAACGCCCACTTGGTCTAAAGTAAAAACACGCCCAGTTGGTCATTAAGAAAGTCATTAGCATAAATCTAAAATAGCTTCTAACGTGTTAAAAATAGATAGTTTTTCTAAATAAAAACCACTGCTGTCACCTACATTACCGCGCCAATCAGATTATTAGAAAATAGGGCACTTATAATGTGGTGACAGAGTCTCTTTAAGCAAGTGAAATGCAGCTCGATCGGGTTGAGATCTGGAGATTGACTTGGCCATTGCAGAATTTTCCACTTCTCTGCCTTATAAACTCCTGGGTTGCTTTCACAGGATGTTTTGGGTCATTGTCCATCTGTCCTGTGAAGCGACGTCCAATCAGCTTGCTGCATTTGGTTCAATCTGAGAAGAAAGTAAATCCCTGAACAGAATTCATCCGGCTGCTTCTGTCTTCAGTCACATCATCAGTAAACACTAGTGACCGAGCGCCAGGCAGCCATGCATGCCCATGCCATCACACTGCCCCTACCATGCCATCACACTGCCCCCACCATGCCATCACACTGCCCCCACCATGCCATTACACTGCCCCACCATTCCATCACACTGCCTCCACCATGCCATCACACTGCCCCCACCATGCCATCACACTGCCTCCACCATGCCATCACACTGCCTCCACCATGCCATCACACTGCCCCCACCATGCCATCACACTGTCCCCACCATGCCATCACACTGCCCCCACCATGCCATCACACTGCCTCCACCATGCCATCACACTGCCCCCACCATGCCATCACACTGCCCCCACCATGACATCACACTGCCCCCACAATGCCATCACACTGCCTCCACCATGCCATCACACTGCCCCCACCATGCCATCACGCTGCCCCCACCATGCCATCACGCTGCCCCCACCATGCCATCACGCTGCCCCCACCATGCCATCACACCGCCCCCACCATGCCATCACACCGCCCCCACCATGCCATCACACCGCCCCCACCATGCCATCACACCGCCTCCACCATGCCATCACACCGCCCCCACCATGCCACCACACCGCCCCCACCATGCCATCACGCTGCCCCCACCATGCCATCACGCTGCCCCCACCATGCCATCACACAGCCCCCACCATGCCATCACACCGCCCCCACCATGCCATCACACCGCCCCCACCATGCCATCACACTGCCTCCACCATGCCATCACACTGCCCCCACCATGCCACCACACTGCCCCCACCATGCCATCACACTGCCCCCACCATGCCATCACACTGCCTCCACCATCTTTTACAGAGGATGTGGTGGCTTTGGGTCATGAGCTGTTCCAAGCCTTCTCCATACTTTCTTCCACCCATCATTCTGGTACAGGTCGATCTTAGTTTCATGCTGCTCCAGAACTGGGCGGCTTCTTTACATGTTGTTTGGTAAAGTCTTATCAGGTTTTTCTATTTTTGAGGCTGATTAATGGTTTGCACCTTGTGGTGAACCCTCTGTATTAGCTCTCATGAAGTCTTCTCTTTATGGTAGACTTAGGGTATGTTCACACGGCGGGGGACCGTAACGGCTGAAATTACGGGGATGTTTCAGCCTGAAAACATCCCCGTAATTTCAGCCGTACCGGCATGTGCAGGCGCTTGAACGCCGCGTCAATTACGGCCGTAATTAGCGCTGCTATTCATTGGAGTCAATGAATAGCGGCTCCAATTACGGCCAAAGAAGTGACAGGTCACTTCTTCTACGCGGGCGTCTATTTACGCGCCGTCATTTGACAGCGGCGCGTAAATATACGCCTCGTGTGAACAGACAAACGTCTGCCCATTGCTTTCAATGGGCAGATGTTTGTCAGCGCTATTGAGGCGCTATTTTCAGACGTAATTCGGGGCAAAAACGCCCGAATTAAGTCCGTAAATAGGCCGTGTGAACATACCCTTAGATACAGATCCACCTACTTCCAGGCGAGTGTTCTTCACTTGGGTTGATGTTGTGATGGAGTTTTGCTTCACCATGGGAAGGATTCTGCGATCATCCACCATTGTTGTCTTCTGTGGACGTCCAGGCCTTTTGGAGTTCACGAGATCACCAGTGCGCTTTTTTTTTCAAGAATGTTCAGCCTAACTATGATCCGTTTCACTTGCATTGAGTGCTCCTTTGACCTCATGTTGTGGGTTCACAGCAACAGCTTCCAAATGCAAATGCCACACCTGGAATCAACTCCAGACATTTTACCTGCTTAATTGATGATGGATTAATGAGGGAATAGCCCATGCAGCCCATTAAATAGCTTTAGATATAATTGTCCAATTACCTTTGCTCTCTTGATAAAGCAGCAGCTACATATTAAAGAGCTGTAATTCCTAAACCCTTCCTCAAATTAGGATGTGAATACCCTGAAATTAAAGCTGAGGGTCTGCACGTTAAGCCCATATTGGTTATATAGCTGTATATTCCATATGTTTTGGTAAACCGCTAAAATGTCAAAACTTGTGTCACTGTCCAAATAATTCTGGACCTAACTGTATTACTATTTTAAAGATACTTTTTTTATACCCCATACTGACATTACATGTAGTGACTAATAATTTTAGCGCTGCAGGTCCCCAGTATCGGAGTGAGCAAAAGATCTGCTATGCATAGAGCAGTGCGGTAGAAGACATGCATGGTCACTCAACTTTTACATCTCTGCTCGGTAACATTCGGAGTACCACCTTAGTGGCAATACCGAGCCCAACTATTTTCCTGCCTGATCTTAGAAACTGAGTCACACCAAAAGAAAGACTTGGGTTAACCAAGTCTTTTTTACGGAGTGGTCTTATTTTTTTTAAGGTTGCAAAGGTTGGAAGTGTAGCTAAACGTTTGACAAACTTTTGACATGTCAGAAGTTTGGATTGGTGGGGGTCTGATCACTGAGACCCCCACCAATCACTAGAACGAAGCAGCTGAAGTTCTCGTGTGAGCGCTCAGCCGCTTCGTGTCTGTTCGGCTTTTTACGGAAAGCCGATGTATCGGAGTACGGGCTCATAGACATTCAATTGAGTCCGTACACCGATACATTTAATTCCGGAAAAAGCCGAACAGACACGAAGCGGGTGAGCGCTCACACGAGCACTTCAGCTGCTTTGTTCTAGCGATTGGTGGGGGTCTCAGTGCTCGGACCCCCACCAATCCAAACTTCTGACATGTCACTATGACATGTCAGTAGTTTGTCAAACGTTTAGCTACACTTTAAGAAAGTCTTTCTTTTGGGGGTCTTTAGTTTTAAGGCTGGAGGTGGGTCTGGTCACTGCTGATAATAAGGGAAGGGGTTGGTCTGTTTGGGTTATACATTGAGGAGAGGGGGCCCTATAGCAGATTGACACAACCACACACCTAAACACCTTGGACTGTATGAATTACAACCTGTTTGCCACAGATTTACTATCGCAATAATTGTTTTATAATGTTGTTCGTCCTGTGGGTAATCACCACCCATTAACCCCCTAACATTTACATTAAAATTGGAAAAACCCTCCCAAAAATGTCACTTTTTTTTATTGTACATTTTGATTTTATGTCTCAAGTAAATATAGTTGCCATTTAACTCACGTGCTTTAAGTGCATTTTAACACCTTAGTGACGTAAGTAATTATAATAGAAATTGGCTGGGTCGTGGAGTTAAAAAAATACCCATCCTATGTGACAATCAGACAGTAAGTATGCTCTCTGATTGATTAGGGGGGGATGATATTATGAACAAAAGTCCGTGTTACCTCTCCCCCTGGGCTCATCTAAAACCATACAGGAACAGGAGGAGGATCACCGATCCTCCTCTGCTCCCTGTATGCTGCCGGCACATCCTGCCTTGGCCCCTATCTCCTCTACACAGACTGATGTGAGTGCTGCAAGTACAGTATATGCAGCTCCCACTTCAACCTGCTCTAGCTAAGGCAAGATCGCGCAAAGTTTCTTGACTATAAAATAAGGCTAAAATCGCACCTTTAGTCGCTTTCTATCTGGAGCTAGAGCATTTAGTGCTGCCACGAGCTGTGTTGAGGTCCTTTTCCTGAAGCCTAAGCAAAGCTCAGGGTAAATTGTTAGGGGGTTAAAATAAATATTACGGCCAACCAAGGCTGGACCCGTTTCTCCAGTGACTTCCTCTATGGTAATTATAGCCTCACTTGGCTAAGTGGGTTGAATTGGGAGGGCAAATCGCCAGTTAGAGTCGAGCTCTCCGTTTTCCGTGCCCTGTATATATGTTATACTGCTCTGGTGTGATGTCCCCTTTAAACATTGCCTATTCCAACCCAAACTATACTGCTAGTTCTGTAGTCTGTATTACAAAGAGCATCGTGAATAATGCAGAATTCACAAGAGAAATAATGCCATAATAGGCCGGGTCTCGAAGACCTGTGGAGCCATGAGAAGATACATTTGGTTTGAGAAGTGGAAGAACTCATTGACCATACACAATTGATATTATTGAGGCCCATCTCATTGTAACATTGTATTCGCCTCTGTTCACATGTATACCCCTGTGGGCCCCATCTAGGCTTTTATATTCTTCCAAGGTAATGTACAGTTCATGACTTCTTCAAACCATCTCTAATACTCAGCAGAGAGCTATTTTTTTCTTCCCAAATTCTTAACATCTAAATTGGATAGACTCATTTGCCGTAATGTCAGAGCCACTGAAAATAGCCATGTGCCCGGGGGGCTCCTGCTCTATTCTCCTCTCAAACAATCACAATCTCTCTGGTCTTTCATGTCCGACAAATCAGTCAGATTCCATTAAGTCGTGTTCCAATTCCGTGTGCAGAACATGCCACAGTAAGACTGAGCTGAACAATCATCACCCTACCTCAAGGGCAGAGTCAATGTGTCTCTAGCCCCCTCCCCGGTGTAACACAGAAACATTTAGGCATGTTACACAAGAACCGGCCTTCTCATAGATGTCAATCATGGCCCCTAACGTGAAGAAATGTAGAGCAGTTATTGGGATTAATGTAAGATATAAACAGTAGCCGGGGGTCAGCACTGAAGAATTAAAGAGTAACACGTTTTTCGTTCACATAAAGTAAGCACAGGCACTATTCAGCTGTCTACAGTTCTCCTGACTATTTAAAGGGGACGTCCAGTCTAGATGACCTACTGATAGATACATGAGTGTTCACATCAGTGTACAGTTTCCGTTGATGGGTTCCGTTAGACCTTTCCGTCAGGGGAACCCATCAATGGAAAGGCAAACGGAAACCGTAGCTTCCGTTTACATTACCATTGATTTCAACGGTAATGCTTCTTTTGCTAATGGTTTCCGTTGGTCTCCGTTCCGTAAGGAGGAAGAAGCGCATAATTCTGGGTAACTACAAGATTTTGAATTTTGAATACAAGAATCGCAGCGTTTCCGCCGCAAAGATCCCAAGATCTGCCAATTGTTGCAGGTTTCACCTCCCCATTGAATTCAAATACAAAACCTGTAACAAAAAAGCAGCGATTACGCAAATACAATAAACATGCTGCGGATTAAAAAACCGCACTGCAGGTAAATTACTGAGCGTTTTTTTCAGCTCATCATTTACGCAGCGTGTGGATGAGATTTGTTAAAATACTGTATTATGCTGGGGATTTTCCGCGACAAAATACGTTTCAGAAAATCCTCAATATTTATGCTACGTGTGAACTTACCCTAATAACAGACACAGCGGCCAGCGTGAATTGACTTGAAATAAAGCGCCTTCACTCTGACTAGACGACGGCCGTGTGCTCTGTGCGTGCTCTGCCAAATATCTGCGAGACACATAGCGGCGGCAGCTGACAGGGAGAGACAGTGTTGAAGTGCGGAACGGTGAATACCCCTTATGGTGTACGGTCATACAATGTACGAATAAGAATACCATATCCTGACTAATTATCAGCATCATACACGATTGTGCCCAAATAGTGCTAAATAACTTCTGATTAGTTGTCTAAATAATAGTGCTACGCAGTGCCACCATCACCATACTCTGCAAAAATAATATACTGTACAGTGCCTAAGTAGCATTGCCACACAATGCCTAAAGGTGCTCAGCCATGTTAGTTGACAACGGCCGAACCCGCCGATTTCGACTGGACGAGCCAAGTATATAATGTGTATGTGGTGTCCCGACTCTTCCCTGACGGCAGATGATGGGAAAGAAAAGCATTCGGCATTATTGATTTCAACATGCTTCGTTCCTGCAGGAGATAAGCTGCTGCCAGAGGTGTCTGGCAGCAGCTTATTCTCCTCTCCCCATTGAAACACGGAGGCCGAGTATCCATGTGTATGGGGGAGTAAGGAAGGATGGCTATTGACTGAACGTGCATTAAGTCGACTGATATCTAAAGTGTATGGGTACCTTAAATGGGTTGTCCATTACTGAACAACTGATGACCTATCCTCCGGGTAGGTCATCAGTATATGATGTCATCGGTCTGGGTCTGACACTTGGACCCCGCACCGTTAAGCTGTTCCGTCTATCTCCAGACACCGGATGTTATGGCCCATTATGCTATGTGTGGAGCAGGAAGCAGTTGGCTCCGTACATAGCATTGCGACCTGTGCTGCCGAACTGCAGCTCTGCTCCTATTCACTTGAACTGTGCTGCAGCTCGCCGCTATTCAGTGGTCGAAGCCAACTGCTTCGTACGTCCGGTGCTCGGAGCTAGCCGGAGCAGCTTAACGGTGCGGGGTCCGGGTGTCGGACCCCCCAAATCATGTACTGGATAGGTCATCAGTTGTCCAGTAGTGGACAACCCCTTTAAGTAACTGCAACCATACAGTGCTCAAATAATACTAACATACAATGATTAAATAACTGCTCCATACATAAAGTAATCAAATAATAATAATGCTATACAATGTTTAAATAATACTCCTATCAGGGCAGCACCTACTACGGGGCGAGCAGCTTCCTCAAGGGAGCGGCAGTCACAGGTAATATTATATTTAAAAAATGGTCACAAGCCCCGGACCTGGTAATTGGTGGCACCTGCTTCAACGGGGACAACTGATTAGCACAAATTAAACACCCCTATAGTCGGCCATGGCTGTGATCTTGGACCACCATGGATTTACAGACTGACAGGACTCTATATGCCCAAACCCCTTTGACACTGCTTAAAGATTTCTGTTACTGGAAACCGGATACGACATTCTAAGCAAAAAGTCATTGATTGGAATAGAACTTTGCTTCGAATGTAGGGATCTTGCACCGTAAGGAGGGATCCACATGGGATTATGAATAATCTTCTGCGGATCCTTTCATTATTGTGGCGGGAAAATTTCCCACTAATATCTATGGGAAGATTTGTTATGGGACCATTGTTGGAACCCATGTGACTTGGCAACATGGTGGTAAATCTGCCTGCAACCCAATAAAAGGTAGGTCAATGGGTGTTTCTACAGTTTATCCCAAAATCATGTGAACTACCTTGATTTTGAGATAAACTTTAGAAACAGCGACCTCATAGAGATCGGTCCCCACCTTCAGTAACCATTTATTGTAAGGTTTCTTATAATCTTTTTTTTCACGTCCATTTTATTAGTACGGGTTAGGGTGTGTTCACATGGCCTATTTTCAGCAGCTTTTCGGCCCCCGTAAAATGGCTGAAAATGCGAGGGCTGAATGCCTCCAAACATCTGCCCATTGATTTCAATGGGAAAAACTGTGTTTCGTTCCCACGGGGCGTTATTTACGCACCGTTTATAAAAACGGCGCGTAAAAAAATGCCCTGTAAAAAAGAAGTTCATGTCACTTCTTGAGCCATTTTTTCAGCCTTCTTTCATTGTCTCAAAAGAAAAACAGCTCCAAAAAGGCCATAAAAAACGCATCAAAAAGCGCGTGATGCATAAAAAAACAGCTGAAAATCAGAGGCTGTTTTCCTTTGAAAACAGCTCAGTATTTTACAGCCATTTTTTGTTTAGCGTGCGAACACACCCTTAAAGTCACTGTAATTTAGTGAACATCTAGTTTTTGGGTAGGAGCTCCAGTTTATAGCTTAGATTGGTTTGTATGGTTTATGGTTAGTTCGATAAATTTGTTTGTTTTTTTTATAATCCCATTTTGCATCAGATTTCCAGTAACAGAAGTCTCGGAGCAGTGTCAAAAGGGTTTGAGCTCTATAGAGCCCTTTCGTTCTAGAAATCAGTGGTGGTCGAAGATCACATGCCTTACTAACGTTATCTTCTTGCATGTATATATGTCATATCAGGGTAATATTGGGACTAGATTTGTTTAAAAGTACGAATTCTGTTCTGAATACTTGATGCTACGGGCATGACAAAGGGGCAGGCTGAGGCAATAAATGTACCCAGTGGCGTAACTACCGCTATAGCAGCCGTAGCAGCACGGGCCCTCCCCCATGGACGGAGGCTCCGCTAGCAGCTGCTATGGCTGCTACAGCGCGACGCCACTGAAGGGGTTGTTCCTACAAAAGACATGCATCCCCTATCCACAGGATAGGGGATACATGTGTGATCGCTGGGACGCCCAGCGATAAGGAGAACAGGGGACCGAAAGTCCCCCGAAGTTCTCCATGACAAACCTCGGACTTCCGGGGTCTCTCTGCAGCTCCATAGAAATTAATTGCGCACCGGTCGCGCTTGTGCACATGCGTGACCAGCGCGCCTTTCATTTTTATTGAGCTGCTATATCTACAGGGGGGCTGTATGGCGTTATCTACAGGGGGGGCTGTATGGCGTTATCTACAGGGGTGCTGTATGGCGTTATCTACAAGGGGGCTGTATGCCGTTATCTACAGGGGGATGTATGGCGTTATCTACAGGGGGGATTTTGGGCTGTATGGCGTTATCTACAGGGGGGTGTATGGCGTTAGCTACAGGGGGGGCTGTATGGCGTTATCTACAGGGGGGCTGTATGGCATTATCTATAGGGGGGCTGTAAGGCGTTATCTACAGGGGGCCTTGTATGGCGCTATCTACAGGGGGCTGTGTATGGTGCTATCTATAGGGGGGCGCTGTGTGGTGAAATCTATAGGGAGGCACTATCTACAAGGGGGGGGGGGAGTGATACCCAGCGGAGGGGGGGGGCCAGTCAAAAGTTTGCTATGGGGCCCAGTCTTTCCTAGTTTTGCCCCTGAATGTACCTATCAGGCCTCAATTGCTGTTTCCGAGAAGTAGCAGACTTTAAAATACTACATAGGCTATGCGACCCCCTTGCATCTTGGGAAAGAAGGACCAGTGGGAATAAATCAAGCTCAGGAAAGGTTGCCCAGGGCATGACCAGCAGCCGGAGAGGAGACCCGAGATCAGGGGAGGAGGCCAAGGGAGAAGAGGGGACCTAGGCTTATGAACCTGTACTAGGAGTTCGGGGCCACTCCTCTGTTTTTCTCTTAGCACTTTCTGTCCATCGGTCCTAATGCCCGGATGGTCAATACAGCCTGGAATCATAGTCTTAAAGGGAATGTATCACCTGTAAAACCAGATAGTGAAACAATCTTTTTATCTAATCTGTTTAGATTTTTTTATTGTAGATTTTTTAATTCTATTTTCTCTATGTGATTATGGGGTCAGCCATCTTTCCTGAGCTTTAGAGCTATGCTTTACAGCAGCTACATGGACCATGGGAATCTGTGAAAAAGAGGGGAGCCATTGACATCTAGATGGCAGTGTTGTGGACATGCTCTGTGACCTGGGCAGAAGTCGTTGTGCAGGAAGGGATAGGAGGGGAGCCTATTGTCAATGGTGGATCCTATGTTATCTTTATATAGGGTAAAAATGTCAGTGTAATCCTGCCTATCATGATCATGAGATGACTGCTGAGAAGTGATCTCTACAGAACAGGAAGGATCAGTCTATTATGAATGGTGAATCCTGTGTTATCTATATAGAGGTGTCACCCATCATTATAATCCTGCCTGTGATAATTATGAGATGACTGCTGAGAAGCGATCTCTACAAAACAGGAAGGGTCAGTCTATTATGAATGGTGGATCCTGTGTTATCTATATATAGGTGTTACCTTTCAGTATAATCCTACCTGTGATGATCATGAGATGACTGCTGAGAAGTGATCTCTACAGAACAGGAAGGGTTAGTCTATTGTGCGGCTTAAAGGCCAGAGTGAAAACGGCAACATTTTAGAATTATTTTTTAATATAGATAATGACATAGAAAATGGGAAAAAAATTATCCAAAATTCATAAAATGTATGTTTAACATAAAAACTTGATTTAAACTAAAGGTCATTTTCTGCTGACAGATCCCTGTAAATACACTGGTATAGAAGCCAGATATTATACAACAATCTCCCGGCAGTCTTCTTACAGAGTTTTTCATCTTGTGAAAACTTTTCCACAGAAGATTCCAATCCCATTGAAGTAGTCGCCACAATTGACACAACCACTTTTCTAACTCTGCTTCTCCTTCAACAGGGGCGTAGCTAAAGGCTCATGGGCCCTGATGCAAAGATTCTTCTCGGGCCCCCCCTGCCCAAACTTCTCATGGCCAAAGGCCCGCAGCTTTCATCTGCATCGCTGGGTCTCCTAAGTGACCCAACGATGCAGCACTAGCAGCCAGGGGCATCACAAAGGTCTTCAAATGTCAGGGGAAATAGCCCCAATACATATGTGTCCCCCCCAAAAAAAAAATGTGCGTGTGTGTATGTATAGGAGACAGCATATCTATACCACTACGACCCTCGAGCTATGGATAGGATTAGATACTGTGGCTCTCAAGACAGTATCACACATGATAGGATTAGATACAGTCGCTCAGCAGACAGTATCACACATGATAGGATTAGATATTTGGCTCAGCAGACAGTATCACACATGATAGGATTAGATATAAGGCCCAGCAGACAGTATCACACATGATGAAATTAGATACAGTAGCTCAGCAGACAGTATTACAGATGATAGGATTAGCTATAAGGCTCAGCAGACAGTATCACACATGATAGGATTAGATACAGTAGCCCAGCAGACAGTATCACACATGATAGGATTAGACACAGTGGCTCAGCAGACAGTATCAAACACGATAGGATTAGATACAGTGGCTCAGCAGACAGTATCACACATGATAGGATTATATATAAGGCCTAGCATACAGTATCACACATGATGAGATTAGATAGAGTAGCTCAGCAGACAGCATTACACATGATAGGATTAGATATAAGGCCCAGCAAACAGTATCACACATGATAAGATTAGATACATTAGCTCAGCAGACAGTATCACACACGATAGGATTAGATACAGTGTCTCAGAGCAGACAGTATCACACATGATAGGATTAGATACAGTGGCTCAGCAGACAGTATCACACATGATAGGATTAGATACAGTGGCTCAGCAGACAGTATCACACATGATAAGATTAGATATAGGGCCGAGCTCGCTGACATTGCGGCTCCAGCGCTGGACCCAGGAAAGGTAAGAATAATAATTGTTTTGCTTTCTTATGTGTTACTAATTATTTTTGTGTGCTTGTGTTTTTTTACAGGTTCGGTTATTGGACTACTTCAGATTCGAGAACTACTGCGATAACGTTTTTTTTTTTATTCTCAATAAAATGAATAACGAGGATTGTGTGGGATTTTTCTTTCAGTGAAATATTTTTTCTATGTCTTTGTATTTTTCCAAACTTTATTACTACCGCTTTAGTAATGGCCGCTGGCTGATTGACAACATCCTTTACTAAGGCGAGGCTTAATGTTAGACACGAAGAGGCTATCACTAACCCCAATTAATAAGGCGGTAGTAATAAAGTTTAAAAAAAATACAAGGACATAGAAAAAATATTTTATTGAAATAAACCCCCCCCCACACAAACCCTCATTAACCATTTTATTGATAATAAAAAAAAGCCGTCATCGAAGTAGTCCTCCAATCCGACTTAGTCCAACGACCGAACCTGTAAAAAAACTATTAGTAAGGGCCTGTTCACATCACCGTTGCCCTTCCGTTGAGGGGTTCCGTCTGAGGTTTCCGTCGGGTAACCCCTCAACGGAAAGGCAAACTGAAACCTCAGCTTCGGTTTCCCGCACCATTGATCTCCATGGTAACGGAAACGTTGCTAAAGGTTTCCGTTCATCACCGTTGTGACAGGTTCCGTTGTTTTGATAGAATCAATAGAGCAGTCAACATATTCTACCTATTTAGTACAGTGGAATCCCTTTAATCCAGAAAATCTGATAATCTAGCACTTATATTCAGCACAGATTTGAAGTATTATGTAGAATTTCACAACATAGAGAGAACCAATTAATCTGATCTGTGGAGGCAGTGGCAAAGGGGCCTAACATGGGGCTCAACAATTAATCGGTACGCCCCTGGTCCTTTGATTAAAGTAGCCTTGGCACTAATTAATGCAGAATATAGGAATGTACTAGCAAAGGAGAGGGGAGAAGTGGTAAGTGTAAAATGAGCTAGCAGGCTTGCAGAGACAGTGACCAGGACCGGGCTGCAGCTCCACTGTATTTGTATCTAACATGTCAGACAATGATAACAACTTCCTGTTAATTAGGAAGAAGGAAAGGTCTACAGAACAAACTGTACAGAGTTTGAGTGAGTTTTATATATATATTTTTTGTGATTTGTAATCCAGAATATTTGATAATCTGGTCTCATTCAATTGAAGGAATTCTACTGTAGATTGCAGCCCATATGCAGTAGAAATTTTGCCACCGCAGCAGGCCTCAAAGTTCTTATGAGGACTATCGGAAAGTAGGCGGGAAAGTCCTTTGCCACTTCCCCAGGGCCTTTAGCGTGACAGATTTACGCATGTAAAAAAAAAACGTAAATCTGTCCGTGTGCGTTGCGTTTTTGCATCAGTGTGCTTTGCGTGTGTCATGTGTTTTCAGTGCAACCACTTCTTTCTTTTTTTCAATTCAATTGATGCGTGAAACCGAAAGCTCCTCTGCCAGAAAAGAGGACACCCGTATTATAAATGGCACACGGTGTAGGGGAGTCCGTATACAGATTTTGCATGGCGGCCAGGAGCTTCAAGGTTATGCCTCTGGGTCGTTGTACTATATGGCCCAAAGGAGGTGGTACGGAAAGCAGAAACCAGCACCAGGTAAGGACCCCACTCACCCCCTCCACCCTGTTCAAATATAAATCCTTTAAATAAAATGGACATCAGAGAAAAATATTACAACTTGGCTTTCAGAAGAAAAGAATCATGTTCTTGTCCTAGATTCCCTCCATACCTTGTCATTTTCTTTTTCTGTGTTCTGTGTATATTACATTTCTGAAACTTTTTGTCTTAATTAGGGTTTTCCAACATTGTTCATATTTTATTTCTGTCCTGTTTTTTCCCCCACAAAGAACTTCTCTAATTACGGCTGGAGTGGAGAACGCGAGCGGTGATGATTCCTCCAAGACATTAATAGGTGGAGACATGATGAGGACATCTTTCCTCACTGGAGCTAATGAGACAATGAGTATTATGTGGACTTTTGATATGTAAGAGCAGTTTTACAAGGGAAAAGGGACATTAAAGGACAGTAGCCTAACTATAGGGGTCGCAGCGGTCGCAATTGTGACCGGGCCCGGAAGCCAGGGGTGCCCGCGGCCCCCCCCCCCGTACCACATCAATGAAAAGTTACTATAGTAACGGACAGTACTTACATTCTTCCTTCCGGAGCGCAATGGCGGTCCTGGCGTCACAACGCTATGCGCTGCGCACAGCATCCCGACTTTGGATGGAGTTAGGACCTCCGCTGCGGCCGAAAAGGAGGGTAAGATTAATATTACTGTCTGTGTGTTAATATTACTGTCTGGAGTTGATGGGTCGGGGTCCGACTCCAGGGAGCCCCACCAATCAGCTGTTTTGAAGGGGGTGCAGAGCTCGTACGATGGCGCTACTTCCCCTTCATTCCAGTCATCTTCTCACACTGACACAGACACAGGTATGTAAAATTTCGGGTGATAGTTTCATATAAGTAAAAATTGCAATACATGGTTGTCATTTTCTCCCCCCCCCCCCAAAAAAAATTAGCCAGATTTTAGGACTGTAAAATAATGGATTTGCATATCCTTGGGCTAGACTAGGCTACAGATAACACAAACGCAACTCTGACAAACTCAACTGTGAGAAACTCAACTCTGCTACCTCTTTATATCATAGTATCTCCTATCCTTAGATGAATTCTCGCTTCTGCATAAACAAATCTTTCAGGTATTTGTACAGTCAAGAAAGTGCTTACGTTTTATACTTGACACTTGGCACAGACCTCTCAGAATGACAAGTCCTACATTTGCATTAAGAATTGCAGTGCGCCATCACCCTCATCATGTACTGACGGGTGAAGAGGAGGATAATGATGCATCTTCCAGCCCCGGTATCTTACATTGTTTCTGCAGATTTGCTTTTCCAGATTAGGTTTTTCATTATCCAATGAGTTTATCTCGCAAAGGGCATGATGCCGTGCGTTCTGTCAGACACAAGTGTATATGGCAGAGCGGGCAGAGAGATGAGCTTGATTAAATTGCCATGCCATGTACGTGCATTGGCACTAGCACCACTGATCTTAATTAGACAATTTCCTTCTGAATGTTAGTATTCCAGCTATGCACAGAACAGAAAATAATTTCCGTCTTTTCCAGAAACTGCGCAATGTACTCCCAAGGAAACGATAAAATGTCCATAGAGAACCAGGATAGAAACAATATCTACGGGCGTATAGACAAAATGCCTTCTCTCGTCCACCAAATTCCTGCCGATTGCTCCATCATGATGGGGGTCAGGGTGTGATGTTGTGTATTAATACCCAGGACACTAATTGAATCTGTCTCGGAACATATTAATAATTTGACAAACTACAAGAAGCTCTCGCCAGAGTATACGGGTCTAGAAGTAGTATATCATGATCCTACAACCTTTTCTGAACCGATGTACCCCAAGAGAAACAACAAGTGAAGGGACAAAGATTTTATTTATTTTTGATTATCGGCAAGTAAAGACATAGGGACTATTTGTAGGAACCGGATGTGGATAAGGGTTTATTCACATGACCCTATTACAGCTCCGTACAAGCTGCAACTTGTCCGGGGATGTAATATGGACCATATACAGGACCTTACTGTACCTCACATATTTCAGAGATATTTTGCGCTCTAAGTATTGCTTCGCCATATGCCACCCCATTAAATTCAATACTAGCTGTATAAATCTATATGAAGTTAGCTCCCCCTAGCGGTGGCTGCATGCACGTAGAATTACATCATTTATTAGGAAAACAGCGCCCCCCTATTTATATATATTATGAAATGAATTGCCCCCTAAGAACGAAATGGTGGACATTAACTTTAATAAAGGTGTGGTATATTTGGCAGAGCCCTTGGTGGGGCTCATTCTGAGATTTTCTATAGGGTCCTATGATTCCTAAGTCCTCCCCTGTCTGATAGTCCGAAAATGTCATTGGAGTGTCATGCACTAGTCTAAAAAGTCCAGAAATGTAATTGAATTGGCAATGCACCAGTCTAAACAGAAATTTTTTATCTATTTAGAAAATGTCTCACTTGTCTTCATTTATCAAGTATCTGACAGAAAAAAAACAGGCATTGTTACTCTTGGCAACCAATCAGAGGTCAGCTTTTATTACACAAACTGCATTAGGGAAATGAAAGCTGCACTGTGATTGGTTGGTGTGGGCAACAAGGCCGGGTTTTCTGTCAGACACTTCTAATAAATAATAAAGGGTATTTTATATTGATAGCCCATAGGCAGGCATTTAATCAGAATGGTGGGGGTCGGACTCATCTAAATGAAGTGTCCACGGCAATGAACTTCATGACCTCTTCATAGTTTACCCGGCACAGCGCCGTATACATCCCTAGCGTCTGTTCCTGGGATTGCAGTTCCGGTCCTATTCAAGTAAATGGGACTGAGCTGCAATCCCAGACACAGACCACTATATGACCATATTGCTGGCTCTACTTCTCCTCTTCGCTGTTGGGGTTCCTCAGGGATCAGTCCTAGGTCCGCTCCTCTTTTCTCTCTACGCAGCCCATATTGTAAAAACACTAAGGGGGTTCCACCCTTGTTCAGGCCTCTTTTTTTTAGCAACTGATCGGTCGATCATGTCACCTGACATACTATGGTGAATCTGATTGGTCAGAGCCATCACTGCAGCTCCAGACTGTAGACTTATTCAGAAACAAGCCAATACTTCAGACTCATTGACCTCAAAGTGAAAGTTACTGAGCTTATATCATAAGCTAATAGTAATTATACCCCGTAAATTGATCACAGGTACACTTTAAGAAGGGGGCACAATAGAAGTGTAGCACACAGCGGGTCGAGCAAGTAATATTTATCTGGAATGGGGTTCCTGTTTGGGTGAAGCCCCTAGGGGCTGTAATTAATATTGTTTGTGATTGGTGCCCTTGGGTCGGTGTGGGCGGGTGAAGATAATGGTGGTGGAGTTGAATAGAACAAGTAAGTTTAATACAGGTGAATAAAAAGGTTTATGTCTTCAATGATCCCTCTGTCTTTGATAACATTTGAACAATTTTGAATATGCTTGATACCTACTTGCCAACTTTTGGAAATGGCTTTCAGGGAAATTTAGTACTTTGATATGTAATTTTACAGAAGCTCAGCTGACAGAAAGCCTAGGTCTGGACTGGGGCGCAGAAGTTAGGAAGGGACTCATGAGTTGAAAAAGATACCATGGCAAGAAAGGGTTCAGCTAGAATGGTGAGAGAAGTTAGAGGACAGGTGATACGTTTTGAGGGGGAGGTCTCGTACCCTATTGGCCAGGAGGCTGGATCCGATGGGGTAATATAAACTTGTAGGGAGGTCTCCAGTGGCAGTTGGTAATGGAGCAGCGTCCCACCCACTCTCTTTTTCTCACCTTCGTGACTGCAGCTAGCAGGAATGGGGTCTTGTAATGGGGGCCTATCGCAGATATGGGGGTCCCACAGCTTATACATTACTGATTGTTAATTACTGGAAGTGTGTTCCTACTGGGCTTAGGTCTCAGTGGGGCATTAGTTTTGGTCAACATTCAGTGGGAGTTGCCCTGGAATCGGCACAGTGTGACTGAGCGTGAAGAGGAGGTGCCGGTGTTGCAGGTAATACACGGAGGACCTTCTAAGACCCCTTCCTATGGTTTATATGTTATATATACTGTTATTTATATAATGGTATTTTATACACGCTTGTTATGTATGTTGTTAATACAGAGACTGCTATGCCCAGTCCATCCAAAGTCACGTGGCGTTGGTCTTTATTTCGGGTAAGCTTATTCAGTAGAGATGGGTATTTACTGTTTAAGTGGGCCAAGGATAGTCAGACATTTACAAAGTCAAGACATTTGTGATGTCACAGTAGCTAACCTGACAGAAATTCACTTGTGATGTCACAGCAGCTTATTGCTTCCGGCAAAATGACGGGTCCGATGCACAACAAAGACAAAAGGAAACCATGGGCACCTGATCTGTCACCATTGAAATCACCTCTGGTTTCCGTCTGTGTCAGTTTGTGTCTGTTCAGGGTCCCGTTCTGACAGAAAGTTCTGAACGTCAGAACGGGACCCCAACGCAGATGTGAACAGAGCCTTACCAAGGTTTTCACAAACATTGACATTCCCAACAAGCTCTGCATTATTAGAAATGACCAGGTCCAACAGAGCGTCACCTCTAGTCGGGTCTTCCACAAACTGGACCATAAAATTTTCCTGCAACAGGTTGAGGAAATTTCTCCCCTTTGCAGTTGAAGCCGAACCATGACACCAATTAATATCCCGGTAATTAAAATCTCCCATTATTACTACAGTACCCCCCTGTGCAGCCCGCTCCATAGATTACACCAAAAGTAATTTTTTCAGTGTTTACCTCCCTTTGTAATTCCACCTACAAGGTTTCAATCTCCTCACAATCTTCACCCACTATTGTCTCTTTCACACTCGTCTTCATATCACTTCTCACATACAGACATACACCACCGCCTTCATATCACTTCTCACATACAGACATACACCACCACCACCTTCATATCACTTCCCACATATAGACATACACCACCGCCTTCATATCACTTCTCACATACAGACATACACCACCGCCTTCATATCACTTCTCACATACAGACATACACCACCTTCATATCACTTCCCACATATAGACATACACCACCGCCTTCATATCACTTCTCACATAGTCATACACCACCGTCTTTATATCACTTCTCACATACAGACATACACCACCTCCTTTATATCACTTCTCACATACAGACGTACACCACCGTCTTTATATCACTTCTCACATACATTCATACATCACCGCCTTCATATCACTTCTCACATACAGACCTACACCACCGCCTTCATATCACTTCTCACATACAGACATACACCACCGCCTTCATATCACTTCTCACATACAGACATATACCACCGCCTTCATATCACTTCTCACATACAGACATACACCACCGCCTTCATATCACTTCTCACATACAGACATACACCACCGCCTTCATATCACTTCGCACATACAGACTTACTCCACCACCTTCATATCACTTCTCACATACAGACATACAGCACCGCCTTCATATCACTTCTCACATACAGACATACGCCACCTCCTTCAAATCACTTCTCACATGCAGACATACACCACCACCTTCATATCACTTCTCACATTCAGACATACCCCACCACCTTCATATCACTTCTCACATACAGACATACACCACCACCTTCATATCACTTCTCACATTCAAATTTACTCCACCACCTTCATATCACTTCTCACATACAGACATACATCACCTTCATATCACTTCCCACATATAGACATACACCACCGCCTTCATATCACTTCTCACATACAGACATACACCACCGCCTTCATATCACTTCTCACATACAGACATACACCACCTTCATATCTCTTCTCACATACAGACATACACCACCGCCTTCATATCACTTCTCACATACAGACATACACCACCTTCATATCACTTTTCACATACAGACATACACCACCGCCTTCATATCACTTCTCACATAGACATACATCACCACCTTCATATCACTTCTCACATACAGACATACACCTCCGCCTTCATATCACTTCTCACATACAGACATACACCACCGCCTTCATATCACTTCTTACATACAGACATACACCTCCACCTTTCCTATTTGTCCTGTCTTTCCGAAACAGTGTAAAACCCTGTAGATTTACAGCCCAGTCATGTGAAGAGTCCAGCCATGTTTCAGCAACACCAACTATATCTATATTTTCTTCCAGTACCAAGGCCTCTAGCTCCCCCATTTTGCTTGCTAGACTTCTGACATACACTTTAACTTGCCTTTAAATTTTTCACTTTCAGTATCAGAAATTTGATTATTAGACATTATTTGGGCATTTTTGTTTTCATTTATGTTTTGTAACAAAAGGATCTCCCTATCCTGTTGTCTAGTCCTCTCCCCACAGTCTGTTTCTCCCCCCACCAATATAGTCTGACCTCTTTCTAACCTAACTACCCCTTTATTTTCTACATTGACCTCCCTCCTCAGCCCTAGTTTAAATACTCCACCACCCAGATAGAATTCTCTCCCCCAGCACAGCGGACCCCCTTCCATTTAGGTGCAAATCATCTGCAGATTACAGTTTGTACCCCAATGAAAAGTCAGCACAGTGCTCTTGAAAAAAAACGGAAACCCAGCAAATGGAGACAAATGGGAAACAACCGAAACAAAAGAACCATCACCGAAACCAATGGCAACTCCAACAGAACCGTTGCCCTCTGCTCAATCCCCCGAACCCCTTTCCCCCAACGGAAGAGAGACAAACAGTGATTTATTTTTAATCATTACATGCTGGGGCTTCAGATTTACACTTGTCTGGAGCGATATTCATGCTACGGGCATTCCTATAGACAGCAATTAATCGCGTACTATACAAAAGAAGTTTATGTCAAGCCCCAGCCTTATTCAGGGGTAGGAAGTTTCATGCAGTGGTTGCGCACATGAAGATTCTCACCAGCAGGGGGCGCTTTGTGAGAGCATGCTGGAGGGTCACTATGCTTAACATCCAAATAATATGTCACCAATGAAAATGACAACAACTGAGGGGAGATGCACATGATGGTTTATGGACGGTATATGGAGACACTGCTTCCCACATATTGCCATTCATAGGCCTATATGTATTCTGTACCTCAAAGTTGGTAACCCCTATTTTACAGCTAATAACATCAATAATCTTATCAATTTCTGACATTTAGAAGGAAAAGTTGCATTCTGGGAAATCTTTTTAGGATTATTTCATTCCATTTGTACATTTAATATAAAGTAGATACAATCTGTGGGATACATGCATCTGATGATTCTATGATATCTTCAAAGCTTCCAGCATCCCAATATCCATATACTTCAGTAAGCATATGGTGCACATCCCAGGCTTTGACGATCACTTATCAGTTCATTACTTGTGTAGCAGTAAAGAAGAGCGGCAGATTGAAGCATCACTGAACCTAAAAACGAGATTGGCTTACGTAAAAAGCCATTAAAACATAATTGATATATGTGTGAGACTTCTCATTCATTGTCAAAATTATAACGGACACATTATCTTATAATGACTTTGTATCAAATGGCAAACTCGGCTCTAATGCATTAACAACATTTAGTTCTGCAACGATGGGGCAAATGGGTGGAAATGGGGAAAATGTCGCGATGGGTGTGTGGACCCACTGGGCCGTACCGCTGTAGAAGGATAGCAGCTGGCTAAACCCGATACCAAGGCAAAGATTATAATTCGAATAAGGGTACCTGTGGCAATACAGACAATAGCGATGGCAGGCTCGGATGGGACCTTGGCAGCAGGTAGACACCAGGCGCGGTGAATACAGCAGGCGTAGTATACGACACAACACAACTCCAACTCTCTACGGCACAGGAACAAGGTAGCACACGATACAGGTAGCAGGAACGGGAAGACTGAGAACTTTAAAACACTAAGGTACCATTTGCAGAGACAGACACGGGTAAACACAACAACGCTCAGGCAAAGAGTGAAGGGGCAGGGCCCTTCTTATAGTCCAGGGTGATCTGGGAGCAGTCAGTCAAATCTAAAACATGTGTGTGCTCTGGCCCTTTAAGGCTGGGAATGAGCTCGAGCGCGCACCCTAGTGGTCACTGCAGGACAGGACGGCCGCATCTGCTGGCATCTCTGGGGAGGAAGACGTCTGCAGGATGATAGGAGTCTGCGGTCTGCGAACGCGGACGTTACAGCAAATAAACACTCTCAAGCTTATGATGGCACCAACTACTATTTTTAGGGTCACACATAAGAGTATTGTTGGAGCAATGTCCCGATATTGATGCCGTCGTTGGAGTGATGATGTCATCAGTCACATCCATGACAGGATCTTTAATTTCAATTGAAGAAATAGTTGTAGGTTGTTATATAAATACATTTACTATTCTACACGACTTCAAATAACTTTGTTTCTTTGGTTTTTACTGACATCAACACCATTATCACAGAGCTAACCAAACAGCATGCAGGCTTTACACAGTGCCGGAAAACAAGGAACACAATAATATAAAAAGTTAATGAACTGGAGAAAGAAATACATTTTATAAAAGGAGATATGAAAAACTTCACCTGAAGACTGAAAATAATTTCCCAAATCATACTGATAATGTTTTACAATGAGGACAAACAAAGCTTCCATCTGCTCAACTTTTGAGGGTTATTTTTGTAGGATAGCCTGGGTCCACCGAAGGTTACTCTGGTCTTCTGGTGGGCCAGTCCAACCCTGGATGCACAGTCATAGGACTACATTTAGCTATATACAGTATGTGTGGCCCAATGAAGCAGAGGTTACTACCACTCCCACCATGTCGGAGGTAGAACATGAATTATCAGATGGATGTCCCTTCAGTTATCAAGGGCCCTTGACATATTAGTTTTCTAATCCAATCTGATGTACTGTATATAAGGGCCACCAAACTTCCTTGCATCCACTTTCTGGAAAAATTATCCCAACCATGTTTGACCTTCACATCCAAATCTATTGTTTTCCTCCAAAAGATTAAAAGGGGTGTCCAGTCATAAGAAATTGATGGCCTCTCTTCAGGATAGCCCTTCAATACCTGATCGGTGGTGATCCAACTCCCGACACCTCTGCTGATCAGCTATTTGAAGGGGTCGCGGCGGTCATACGAGCGCTTCTTCTGCTTCAATACTGTCACTGCTCGTACTGTGAATCGCTGACACACTTGTAGCGGCGGTTCACAGTAATGCAGCTTTCTCCTATTGACTTGAATGGGAGAAGGCTGTTTAGAATCGCTACAAATCGGCGGCGAATCACAGTACGAGCAGAAAAGAAATGAAAGGGAAGCTCCGCAGCCCCTTCAAAACAGCTGATCGGCGGAGGCGCCAGGAGTCAGAACCCCACAGATCAGATATTGATGGCCTATCCTCAGGGTAGGCCTTCAAATTCTTATGACTGGACAACCCCTTTAACTCTAGAAGTGGCTGCTTACCCCAGATTAATAGTCATGATCTACGGAGGCTATGGTGCAAATCAAAGGGGTTTTACCCATAAATATCTGATAAGCGAGGGTCCAACTCTGGGACCCAATCTATTGGGAGAAAGGAGGTTTCCTGATCACAAATTCCGCAGGCCATTTTAATAAGACTGCCAAGTTGGCCATTGTAGAGCGTTCAGCTGAAAGATCATTCGGTTATCACCCATAACGCCCCATTAACTTGCTTGTTTGGCTTACTCGAATATTGATGTTTTTTTTTAAGGAGGGTTAGAGGCTGCCAGACACTTCTCGTGTCGCTTATCTCTGGGGAAAACGATCTGACAGGTAAAATCCAACCGGCTGGATCCTTTTTTCCCTCTGAAAGTAAACATTGGGCACTGACTGTGGTAGCCCCCCATAGACATTAGATTGTTGGCTGATTGGAAATGGCTAAAAACGTCAAACTTTAAGAAGTTCTTCAGGATTTAAAAGACAAAAAATGTTTCTAATACATTTACTCTACCTCCTAATTTTAAGCGGCGTACCTCGTTGTTTCTTGTTGGTATTTCACATCATCGACATGTCATTTGGTAGCACATGATTCTGGCACGCAATCGCTGACTGCAGAGGCGATGTCCCTATGGGCGAAACAGCAACACTGCGGCCTGTGATTGGTTCCCACAATCACATGGCCTTAGATGACACTGGGAAACCTGTTGACGGGTTTGGAATAGCGCTGAATTTAAAAGTACGGTATATTTTATTTTTACAATTTTTAAACACCAGTAAGGGATCGTACAGAATTAGAAAAACATGGCTGCTCTCTTCCAAAAAGAGTTCGACCCTGTTTATGAGTTGTTTCTGGTATTAAAGCACTGCTCCATTAAAGTGAATGGAGTTGAGCTGCAATACCACACACAACCTGTGCACAAATGCGGCGCTATTTTTGAAAGAAAGCAGCCATATTTTTCTAATACTGAGCAACTCCTTTGAGTTCTGACCAACACTTTGTGTGATTATACTCTAATAAAGGGAAAGACTAAGCAATGATTCATATTTCCACAGCAGCACGACTTCTCCCACCACATCACGTAGCTGCATCTGAACTCATAGTGCGGTTTATTCTGTTTTAGCTCCATTCCTAACTAAGCCGCTGGTTTACAATGGGTGTCGTGATGATTATAGCAAGGGATATTCCCATCTAAGACATTTTTGGCATATCCAAAGGATACACCATACACGTCTGATAGATGTGGGTCTCAGCCAGGGGTGTAACTTGAAGCTTCGGGGCCCCAATGCAAAATCTATAACAGGGTCCCCACCTACAGTATATCATTTATAGTACTGGTGTCTTCTTATGCGTCTAAGGGGCTTTTGGGCCCCCTCAGCCTCCAGGGCCCGGGTGCGACTGCTACCACTGCACCCCCTATAGCTATGTCCCTGTTCTCAGTCCTGGGATCCGAACCTATCTCTAGAATGGGGGTCTCTCAACTCTGGCCGCCACATACAGACGAGGTGGTCGGGATTACGGAAAGAGCCAAGCTCGCTGACTCCCATAGAAGGGAATGGGATCTTGACTTTCTACATATATGACTTTGGGGTTATGTATACATTAGTATTTAATTTCTAAGAAATTTTTGGGAAGTTGGGCCAACCAAAAAAAAATATATATATATTGTTCATCGCTGACCTAAGATAAGCTTATATATTTATAGTACATGTTTTGCGGGTTATGGAGATTGTACATATGTGGAGGTAATATCACTGTATATAGAGGTTCTATTAAATAAAATACATTACATTTTTTTTTAAATGGTCTGTTTTTTATTTTTATTTTTTCTACAATACTTTATTTCATTTTTTTTTTTAATTTTCTTTTTTGTTGTGTATTATATATAGAAATAAGCACAGGCTCCTGTTAGGGCATATCACTGCATTTTTCTAAGAGATCTTGACTGTCTTCATAGTCTTGGCATTCACAATTCACAGGTACAGCCATCCATCCAGGGATAATCTGCTATTGTGCCCACTGTCACTATCCCTGGGTATTTGGACCCACTAGGCCGCACCACCATAGCGGAGTACCAGCTGGCCAAAAAAACAGTCTATAAAGTCTATGCAAAGTCCAAGCACAAGAGTACCTGTAATAGTCCAGACAGTAGCACAGGCTTAGGCACAGATGGAACTTTTAAGGTAGATGACACCACATGTGGCAGGTGACACCAGACATGGTGCATGACAGATGGCACAACACGACTTCAAAACTAGAAGAGGCACAGGAACAAATACAGCACGGGATACAGGATAAGGTAGCAGGGTACGGGAACAGTGGGAATAGAGTACGCTTTGCTAAGACTAACATGGGAATACACAACACTCAGGCAAGGAGTGAAAGGGCAGGGCCCTTTTTATAGTTCAGGGTGATCTGGGGATAATTATTTATTTACATGTGTGTGCTTGAAGTAGTCACTTCAGGGCAGAGCGGCCAGATGTGCTGGACGTTGGCAGGAAAAGAATGCGGTCGCGGCCGTCAGCAGGTAATGGGAGGTGGCGGTCCACGACCCTGTCCGTTACACCCACGTGATCATCTTGTATGTCAAGGGTCCTGAACATCCTTAGACATGTTTGCCAATATTTCAGACAGGACATCAGACAGATTGTTTATGGACACATTCCCTGTTTACACGAGCAGATGTGCTGCTGACAACGATGAATTTGTAGGCTTCATAAATAATGTGATCTGCCAATGAATGAGCAATTGCTCATTGATCGGCTGATCGCTGCCCTGTCTACATGGGCCAATAATCGGGTAGGAGCGCTCGTAAGAACGGTCGTTTGGCCAATTATTGGCCCTTGTAAATGAGCCTTTACATGATAAAATTCTGTTTGCCTACAGTTACCACTAGGGGAGCTCACTGCATAAGGAACTCCTGTTAAACTCTAAAATAAATCTATCTGAAGTGAGCTCCCCCTAGTGGCAGCAGAAAGAATTTTATCATAAATCTCTGCTTATCCCCCCTAAGTGCACCCCGGATATAGTATTTTTTTTTCTTAGGTTGCATAATAGTTACTGCATGAAAAGGGTTAATAATTCTCATCTGCAGCCAAGCATTAGATAAAGCAGTGATTATTATTACGTGAATAATGTGTAGATTATAGGACGGTAAATGCCTGTATCCCTGAGCAACATGAAGGTTCCCTCCCTAGTATTTCTCCCATTGACCCCACTGACTGTCACATCCCTGACAATGGCTCCAGTATCTCATCTATACCCCCATCCCCATGCAGCTTGGAATTACATGCGTCCTCTCAGGGGAGGGGGCACTTCTGTCGCGTGCTGTGAAGACATATTTCAGACCATGACCAGATTGTTTATTGCACGAGAGAAGATGGCAGCGTGTCAGTCACCTGTAGAGCGACAATCTGCTCTGCCCTCAGGATTTGCTGTTTATTTCGGGGATGAAACTAATGTATTCAGTAATTGCTTTATTATATTGCTGCAAATCAGAAGCAAGATAAACTGATTGATTAACCTGTTACAGTGTGAAATGCCAGAGCGCCGAGCTAAATTGCCCAATTTAGATTAAATTTGATGCTTTCCAATTTCTCTGATCACGCTTAACTCGTTCAGTGGATTACAATTAGTGAGGAACAAATCTTGAAAAATTCTCATCTCATGTAAATCCTCCCCGTGGTTGCTATGAATAACCCTGGAGATGCACCTGCCACCTGATTTTTTTAATTTTTTTTATTTCTTCAATTTTTTTTAATTAGCAAAACATGACATCACCTAATTTTGTCTCGGTTTACATATCCGTAATGACTTAGACAGCAGTAATGCAGATGCATTTCAACGTCCGTATTGCGGCAGCAAGTCCGGGACCGACAAAAAATATAATGACCCGAAAGAACAGCATCCTAGATCCCTATGATGGTGTTAGTTCAGGTCATTAGACTGGTGGTCAGTAATATGGAGGCTTAACTGCGGCTGCTTTTCGACCATCTGAATGAGCCATTAAGGTCACTTTCACAGTGTTTTGGTCAGTATTTTGTAAGATAAAAACAGGAGTGGAGCCTAAACAGAGAAAATTTATAATAGAAAGTTTTGAACCACTTTCGTATTTTAGATTCACTCCTTGTTTTGGTTTCCAAATACTGCAATATCAACTGTAAAAGGTCCGTATTGCGGATCCGCGGAATCCCTTTCAGACATCCGTAATGGTGCTACATTTTAGCGCGTGTACTACAGCCCCAAGTTCATGCAAGACTGAGGGTCTAAAGACTCGAATCTACAGGATCGTAGGGATTTGTGGATGGCTGACCCTTGTCTTTTAAGCGCCAGATGCTTCCCGTGAAGGGCTGCTTCGTGTCTTTTGAGAGCAAGGAACTCTCTGTGGAGGGCTAGTCTTTTTCTTTTGAGAGACTCTTTGCAGTGGGCTAGTGTTGAGAACTAGAGATTGTTTTGCAGTAGCGTAGCTAGCAGGGGGGGGGGGGGGTCCACTGTGTGGTGGCAGCTACGGGGGCATTATACTGGGTGTGGGGGGCCGCAATGGGGAATTTTACTCTATTTGGGCAGCTTTGGTGGCATTATATTGTATGGCAGCTGTGGGGCATTATACTGTATGAGGGCAGCTATGGGGGCATTATACCATGTGGGGTCAGCTATGGGGGCATTATACTGTATTGGGGCATTATACTGTATGAGGGCAGCTATGGGGCATTATACTGTATGGGGGCATTATACTGTATGAGGGCAGCTATGGGGCATTATACTGTAGTATGTGGGCTGCTATGGGGCAGTATACTGTGTGGGGCAGCTATGGGGGTATTATATTGTATGGGGCATTATACTGTATGAAGGCAGCTATGGGGGCATTATACTGTAATATGTGGGCTGCTATGGGGCAGTATACTGTGTGGGGGCAGCTATGGGGCATTATACTGTATGGGGGCAGTATACTGTATGCGTGCAGCCATGGGGAGTTATACTGTATGGGGGCATTATGCTGTGTGAGAGGCACTATATGGGTATTATACTGTGTGGGACAGATATGGGGCCATTATTCTGTGTGGGGAGGCACTATAGGGGCATTATACTGTGTGGGGCAGCTATAAGTGCATTATACTGTGCGGGGGCCACTAAGGGTTCATTATACTATGTGGGGGCAGCTATGGGAGCGTTATTTTGTGTGGAGCAAACCATAGGGGCATTATCCTGTTTTGGGGCAGCTATATGGGCATTATACTATGTGGAGCACACTAAGAAGTCATTACATTGTGTGGGGGTCCACTGGGTTGGATCCCACTCAGATGTGTTTCACCCCCCCCCCCTGTGCTGGCTACACCTCTGTGTTTCATGGAGCAATGCTCTGTGGAAATCCCTATGCTTGAAGCTAGAGATATTCTCTATGGAGGGCTGGTCCTTGTCTTTCAAGTAGAAATCTCTATGAAGGGCTGGTTCATATATTTCAAGACTAAGTGACTTTTTGTGGAAGGCAGGTCCTTGCCCTTCAAGAACAAGAGACTCTGAAAAAGGCCGGTTCCTGTTTTGAAGCAACAGATATTCTTTGCAGAGGTCCGGGTCCTGTCCTTGAAACAATAGATACTTTTTTTGGGGGGGAGCTGGTCCCTGTCTTTCGAGAACAGAAGACTCCCCATGGAGGGCTGTGGTCCTTGTCTTTCTAGAACTAGAAAATCTTTGTGAAGGGCTGTTTCTTACATTTTGAGAATAAGGGACTCTTTCTGGAAAGCAGGTCCATGTCTTTTGAAAACAAGAGACTTTGAGAAGAGCTGGTCCTTACTTTGGAGCAATAGATATTCTTTGCAGAGGTCCGGTTTCAGTCCTTAAAACTACAGATACTTTTTCTCGGGAACTGGTCCCTGTCTTTCGATAACCGAAGACTCTTTGTGGAAGGCTGGTCCTCGTCTTTCGAGAACAAGAGTTGGCCCTTGTTTTGGAGCAGTAGATCTTAAGTAAATATTAGTACATTTCAAGAATAAGGGACACACTCTGGAAGGCAGGTCCTTGTCTTTTGAAAATAAGAGACTTTGAGAAGAGCTGGTCTTTATTTTGGAGCAATAGATATTCTTTGCAGAGACCGGTTGCAGTCCTTAAAACTACAGATACTTTTTCTCGGGAGCTGGTCCCTGTCTTTTGATAACCGAAGACTCTCTGTGGAAGGCTGGTCCTTGTCTTTCGAGAACAAGAGACTTTGAGAAGGGCTGGTCCCTGTTTTGGAGCAGTAGATGTTCTTTGCGGAGGTCTGGTTCCTGTCCTTGGAGCAAAAGATACTTTCTCTGGAGTGCTGGTCCCTGCCTTTTGGGAACAAAAGACCCTATGTGGAGGGCTGGATCATGTCTTCTGAGAACTAGGTAGCCTATTGTTCCTACTATGAACTGGTCCACTTAAGAAAAAGTGCCAGCTCTACATCTATTATATATGTAACTATACCATCGTCTCCTCTTACTTACTGACAGTCTAATGTCTCTGTGTTGTGACTGAGGTTGCCGAATCTTACAATGAAGAATTACTGCTCCCTCGAGCAACTTCTCTTCTGAATGTCGGGCTCAGATGAAGCGAGTGGAGAGAAGAGCATAGAAACCGGAGCATTGGAACAGACTGTGCACTAATCCACTTACAACAAGTAAAGAGAGAGAAAAATCAGAATTTCCAGATGCTGTATTAAGGAACGCCACTCTAAAGATTAGATTAAGGGACTGCATAAAAAGCTATTCCCTAATATAATGTTATGCAAGGACTGCAGAGGATTTTGAATTCCCTGCACTTGCCCTGCAGGACCTATTGGCAGCATTTTACATAAACCCAGAAAACCACAGAAACCTATGTCAGCAGCATATAAAGAACATACAGGCTGCTAATAAGCGCTTACAAAGCACCATGTTCTAGGTCTGATGTTTTTGTGGTTATTTTGTTATACTTATTCCAACTCCAGGGCATCCTTTACATGAACTTGAGCCCCCTGCATATTCCAGATGAGGCCTCACTAATGCTTTGTAAAACGGTAATATTGTATCCCTGTCCCATGTGTCCTTCCCTTTTTTTAATACACGACAGTATTCTGCTGGCCTTTAAAGCAGCTGATTGACATTGTGCTGTTCTTTAGTCTTAGATCTACAGAACCAGATCCTTCTCAACAAGTGACTTTCAGTTTTACTCCCCATAGGACATATGATACATCCAGATAATTAGTACTCAGATGCATAACTTTATATTTATCCACATTGAACCTCATCTGCCAAGTGGATGCCCACACAGTGTATCTAAGTCGGCTTGTAATTATTGAACATCTTCCATAGACTGAACAATACTACATAGCTTTGTGTCATCTCTAAAAACATGCTATTAATCCCATCCTCTATATCATTAATAAATAAGTTGAATAATAGCCGTCCTGGTGCTGGGTTACACCACTTAAAACTGCGGGCCATTCAGAGTAGGAATCATTGAACACAACTCTGGATACAATCATCAAGCCAATTTTTCTTAAAGTGTAACTAAACTTTCAGAAATCTTCTGACATGTCATAGTGACATGTCAGAAGTTTTGATCGGTGGGGGTCCGAGCACTGAGACCCCAACCGATCGCTGAATAAATCGGCGGAAGCGCTTAGGTAAGCGCTGAGTTGCTTGGTTTCTGAAAGCCGAAGTAACGGTGTATGGACTCAAAAGAAAGTCTATGAGCTCGTACAGAAACTGCTTGGCTTTCCAAGTAAAGCCGATCAGAAATAAAGCGCTTCTGCCACTTCGTTTTAGCGATCGGTGGTTTTCTCAGTGCTCAAACCCCCACCGATCAAAACTTCTGACATGTCACTATGACATGTCAGAAGGTTTTTGAAAGTTTAGTGACACTTTAACAATCAGGGGTTCTGGAAGAAGAAACCTGAGGCACTGGTGAAGTGGGAAGACATAGATTCAATTAAATGTAGCAATCGCTGGCACCGAGAGATCTAGGGCACTGGGCAAAAGAACCAGGACACATGCCCCAAGTACATGGTGCTAATAATTCCACTATTTACAATACATCAAAATTACACCAAAAAGTTAATTTGTCATGTGAAGAGTGCCAAACTATCAGAATTTCTGGATGTTGTGTTAATTGAATTGCACCGCATAATGTGGAGGTCGGCATCAGGCAGACATGTTTGCCGTCGGTGGAGATCCTTGTACACAATTACACAATGCTTAATGACAGGCCTATTAACATGTCCAGGATATTTTTATAAAACAAAGAAATATCACGTCAAGTCCTGAGAAATGACTGTTAGGCATGATTGTCATAGCTGTGCAGTATATGTGAAGTGACAAGACGAGTGGAGGGTGAATATTGTGCGTGATTATACAATGCGTTTACTGTCCCCAGCAATTAATGGATCTTCTATGTCAGTGATGAGTCCGTGGCCACAGACTACCTATAATGAGATGCGCCCCGATGTGATTTTTATCACCGATTGACAAAAGCAATTTAGAGAATATTTTCGATTGAAATGTTTGTCTAGATCGATAAAATGACATAAGGGGCAATTAAAAAAGTTACCCCTATACAATTTTCTTATAGACCTGGATCACTTTTCATTTTTTTAACGGGGTAAACCACAAATGTTCGAATGTCGAATTGACAACTTGACAACGCTACCATCAATTTCTGAGAATTCAAAAGGGAGTACCAATATGGCTGCACTTCCTGTTGTCAATTTTGCAAAAACGGCGGCTGCAGCAAAACTGAGTAATATCAATCTCTCTGTAAGTAAAAAATAGAAAACAAAATAAAAAGATCTGCAGAATAAAGCTGACCATAGAGGTAAAGCTTTGGCCACAATACGCAAACATTTTGTTTTCTTAAATCCGAATGCTTGTCCGGAAGGCGGCATACGCAAAAATATATTTCCCATGATACTAATGAATTGTTTTGCTTTATGGGAAATATTGTGCATGTATTCTAGGTATTCTAGGAGTTGTCCCATCAGGACTACCCAGTCTATATGCCTGCTCGGGATCCTAATGAATGAGCCATAACGGGGAGCTGACCTGTAAGCCTATCACTCTGGTAGACTAGCCTGTACATGGTTTACATGGACGACCATTCATTTAAATTGCTGCCATCTTGAGCGGCTTGTCGCCAGGGCTTAGAAAAGTCCGACCAGTGGCGATCAGCTGCCTGCTCCACTCCTCCAGAATCCCAAAAAATGATGATGAAGTCTGAACTTTTTGAAGTTCCTTTTTGCCTTTAGTGAAATTTCGAGGACCCTTGTGTTGTTTCTGGTCACCGAAGAATATGGTTTGCTACAACTATAGCGTGAGCCGTGTATAATAACACCAACCTGGAGATAAGGTAGCGATGCAGTCAAAAAATTGGCTGATCCTACAGAGCGCTGACTGCTGGTTACTGTATATTAGACGACATTGGCTCTTATTTTTTTGTCGCGGTTGTCTAGACCTTCAGCTAACCAAGCATTACTCTTCTGTCTCTCAGATCAACAATCTGCACTTTACATTATGTTACACATCCAAACTCATTTCCGCACAATCACAGCTGCAATCTGGAAATTAGAGATCTTCCTGAGAATTACACGGCCCAATTAGCTGCCCTGGAACATTATGGGCTTGGAAATATATCAGAACAATTCGAGGTCCTTGTAGAGTTAATAGTAAGATAAAATAACAATACTCAGATGACTGTAACAATTCTACAATCAGTTCTGTAAGCGGCCAAAAAAGAGCGGTGCGCCGAGCAGGGATCGGAGTAATTAAAATGTAACCATTGCGGCATAGATAGAGAAGAGGCGACACGAAGCCAAAATAAAATTGATGCCCATTCTTGTTTCTGCTTCCCTCATCCCCTCGTACGTCTTGTGTTGCTATCTCTTTTTGAAGAAATGGACCCAGACCCTGCAGAGTCCCTAGATGGTCAGTATTACCGACCCGTGGGCACTCCTGTACGGTGCCACCATTTCACTGGCGCAACTTAAAGCTTCTAATCCAAAATCTGAAACAGAGTTTCCCACTAGAGATGAGTGACAAAATCCAAAACCTTTCGGGGTCATGGGGCACATATCGGTAAAATGGCAGCAATGATTTTACAGATGAAGAAAAACGAGAGGAGAAGAGGAGGTAAAAACAATTCCCATACTCACAGGCTGCAGCAGTCAAACGGGGCAAAACTACGCCACCTTAGGAGGCCGCCAGAGGTGCATCACAGCAGAGGTCACTTGGGGCATAGCGACGTCATCTTAGGAGTACGGTAGGGACGCGTCGCTACGGGAGACCAGGGGAAGTGAGTATGTTTTATTTTTTCATTTTCGAGGTGGTTTGGCAAGTGCCTTAAATGCCCTGTTTGTAGTGATGAGCGAATTTCCTGAAATTTGTTTCGGTCCTAATAATTTTGCCGTGAATCACAAATCCCTGATTTCCCTTTCAGTCACTCTGATGTCTTCTAGGTCTGTATCCAAGTGGGATGCAGTCCTAGAAGACATCAAAGAGTCAAACAAGGCAATCGGGGCACTTGCGATTCCCCTGGGGAGTATCATGGACGTGAGATGACGTAGCTGTTCCATGTGATCGCTGCAGCCAATCACAGACTGCAGAGATCACATGGAACAGCCACATCATCAGGGGAGGCGGTAAGCATTGTTTTTTTTAATCTCTTCTCTCATGTGTTCTACAGTCGACAAAATGGCGGTCACCATTTGACAATTTGCGCGCTGTGAACACCAAATGTTTTGGATTTTGCCAAATTCTAAACTTTTGGACAATTTGGACCAAATCCGATTCTCTACCTGTTTGACTCTCTCATGCCTTCTAGGACTGTATCCCGCTTGGATACAGTCCTTGAAGATATTAGAAATTAAGACACGACAATCCGGGCACATCCAATTCTCAGAAAATCGAAGCAAAAGCGAACAATACTAGGGACAATGGATGGACCATATTGTAGATCTCCCAAATATCCGTATTTGCGGACAGTAAATATCCTTACGGTCATGTGCATGAGGCCTAAGAGCATAAAATACACAGTGCAATAAAACAAATAGCCATAGATACAGTAGGGTGAGAAGCTCCAGTGGAGGCAGCAGGAAAAAGGTAACCCCCATGTATCCTTGGACCTTTTATTAATGGGGGTACAAACTAGCGTGTTCTGTGGAGGTGGAAGCGAGACTACAAAGCCTGTCCTGGCTGAACTAATAAACAGTTTTATCTTTATCAGGCGGTGTGGTGTCAGTCATACATGACTTTAACCCCTTCCCGACATTTGACGTATGGCTAAGTCAAAGCCGGGTAGGGGAAGTATGGAGCGGGCTCACGGGATGAAGGCCCCCAGGTCTGCCAACTTTGTGCTCTATTAAGCCCTGCCACTGTCAGAAAGACAATATACTGCAATACATTAGTATTGCAGTATATAGTGCAAGCGATCCAATGATCGCTGGTTCAAGTCCCCTAGAGGGCTTGAAAAATCTGGTAAATAAAGTTTTCTTTATTATGTACAAAAACAAATATGAAAAGTTCAGAAACCCGTAAAAACTAAGCGCAAAAAAACAATGGAGGAATTGTTTTTTTTTTTCATTTTCTACCCCACAATTTTTTTCCCCCCCGTTTCCTAGTGCATTATATGGCAAAATAAATGGTGCTACGAAAAATTACAACTCCTCCCGCAAAAATTAAGCCCTTAAAATTAAAAAGTTATGGCAATTGGAAGGTGGGTGAGGAATAAAGGAAATTGGAAATCTGAAAAATGGCTGCGGCAGGAAGGGGTTAATAGATCAGGGGGAGATAAGTGGCTACCATACACCCGTGTTGCCGCTTATCTAAAAAAAAAAAATAGGGCTTGGACAGGATAGCTCAATCCTACCGATCCTAGATTCAAATAGTCAATATTCAAATAGAATTAAAAATATTACCAGGATTTCTGAGCATTTTACTCCCTGACTCATTCTAGTACAAACAAGTTGGACATTGAAGGACAATTTGCCAGACGGAGGCCTCCCTGCCTAGCTGGAACGGATGTATCCTGGCATGCAAGGGAATGAAAAACAGAATTAAAATCCAGGAGATGGGACATAAAAATGCAAATATTGAGACCCGCAGAGTGTGATCACCGCTGAACTGAATGTTAAAAGGATCGTTCCCGCCAAATCATAACGTATTACCTGTCACAACTGCTGTACAAATTAACATGCAATTAGAAGCACGTTGTGAATTCTGGAAACCATCAGATGTTCCCAACAGAATAAACAAGAGCAGCCCGGGGGGCCCGCGTACACCTCCATGTGAGGCGATAATCAGGCACATTCAGGGACCTCGTGGAGGGTTTAGGGGACAGCGCAATGAAGAGAATTCATTAAAAATGCTAATGTTCTGGGTGCGACAGATGTAACGAATGTCTCCAACCTGAGGACAGGTCCTCGAGCCAATAATGGAATAGTATTGGTATTTTCTTGTCTTATGTGCCAACTTGGCACCCTGGGAATATTGCGTTCCTACTTGTGGCATGTATATTATAATAGTTTCTTTTATGGACTGTATACATTAATGGACTTGGACTATGATACGGATGTAAAATAAAAGGGAGTAATGAGCAATTCAGTAATATAACACACTAAAGAAGGAGATGTCCATGGTTTGGAGGCTGCGTCTTTTCCGATAATTCATTCTCTTAGTGTTGAAGATTGTGCATATAGCATTGATATGTTGTAACCACCATCATGACCCCCACATGTCATGTACCCCTGCGATTAGTAATAACGTTATACGACATAGGACTGTGGAACGGGAAATATTTATCCCCACGGTGCACTAGGATGCAATCATGGACTATACTATTTAGAGGCACATATATAAGAATGGTATTTTATAAAATGGTATGGCTCACTATTTTATAAATGTATTAAATAAAACAGAATATTCCTCCTTTAAAAAAGAATTGAAGAATCAAATATAATCAAACAGGGACGGACACTGAGAGCAGAGGGCCCCTGTGCAAAAAGTGTTTGTGGGCCACTCTGTCACGCACCACTGACTCATTGCTCATACACACCATTCACACACAGGACAAATGCAGCACACCCCCGCTAACATGCAGCACACCCCCGCTCACATGCAGCACACCCCCGCTCACATGCAGCACACTCCCGCTCACATGCAGCACACCCCCGCTCACATGCAGCACACCCCCGCTCACATGCAGCACACCCCCGCTCACATGCAGCACACCCCCGCTCACATGCAGCACACTCCCCGCTAACATGCAGCACACCCCCGCTAACATGCAGCACACCCCCGCTCACATGCAGCACACTCCCCACTCACATGCAGCACCCCCCCCGCTCACATGCAGCACACACATCACTCACACACAGTATACATGCAGCACACTCCCCGCTCACGTGCAGCACACTCACTACTCACATGCAGCACACACATCACTCACACACAGTATACATGCAACACACTCAACCCTTACACGCAGGACACATGTAGCACACTCACCATTTACACGCAGGACAAATGCAGCACACTCCCCGCTAACATGCAGCACGCTCCCCGCTCACATGCAGCACATGTCCCGCTCACATGCAGCACACTCCCCGCTCACATGCAGCACACTCCCCGCTGACATGCAGCACACTCCCCGCTCACATGCAGCACACTCCCCGCTCACATGCAGCACACTCCCCGCTCACATGCAGCACACTCTCCGCTCACATGCAGCACACTCCCCGCTCACATGCAGCACACTCACTACTCACATGCAGCACACACACCACTCACACACCGTATACATGCAGCACACTCAACCCTCACACGCATGACACTTGTAGCACACTCACCCTTCACACGCAGGACACATGTAGCACACTCACCCTTCACACGCAGGACACATGTAGCACACTCACCCTTCACACGCAGGACACATGCAGCACACTCACCATTCACACACAGGACACGCACACTCACCATTCACACGCAGGACACATGTAGCACACTCACCATTCACACGCAGGACACATGTAGCACACTCACCATTCCCACACAGGACACGCACACTCACCCTTCACACGCAGGACACATGTAGCACACTCACCATTCACACGAAGGACACATGTAGCACACTCACCATTCACACACAGGACACGCACACTCACCATTCGCACGCAGGACACATGTAGCACACTCACCATTCACACGCAGGACACATGTAGCACACTCACCATTCACACGCAGGACACATGTAGCACACTCACCATTCACACACAGGACACGCACACTCACCATTCGCACGCAGGACACATGTAGCACACTCACCATTCACACACAGGACACATGTAGCACACTCACCATTCACACGCAGGACACATGTAGCACACTCACCATTCACACGCAGGACCCGCACACTCACCATTCACATTCAGGACACATATAGGACACTCACCATTCACACGCAGGACACATGTAGGACACTCACCTTTCACATTCAGGACACATGTAGCACACTCACCATTCACACGCAGGACACATGTAGCACACTCACCCTTCACATGCAGGACACATGTAGCACACTCACCATTCACACGCAGGACACATGTAGCACACTCACCATTCACACGCAGGACACATATAGGACACTCACCATTCACACACAGGACACATGTAGGACACTCACCATTCACACACAGGACACGCACTCTCACCATTCACACACAGGACACGCACACTCACCATTCACATTCAGGACACATATAGGACACTCACCATTCACACGCAGGACACATGTAGGACACTCACCATTCACACGCAGGACACATGTAGGACACTCACCATTCAGACACAGGACACATGTAGCACACTCACCCTTCACACGCAGGACACATGTAGCACACTCACCATTCACACGCAGGACACATGTAGCACACTCACCAATCACACGCAGGACACGCACACTCACCATTCACATGCAGGACACATATAGCACACTCACCAATCACACGCAGGACACATGTAGCACACTCACCCTTCACACGCAGGACACGCACACTCACCATTCACATGCAGGACACATATAGCCCACTCACCAATCACACGCAGGACACATGTAGCACACTCACTATTCACACACAGGACACATGTAGCACACTCACCCTTCACATGCAGGACACATGTAGGACACTCACCATTCACACACAGGACACATGTAGGACACTCACCATTCACACACAGGACACGCACACTCACCATTCACATGGAGGACACATGTAGCACACTCACCCTTCACACACAGGACACATGTAGCACACTCACGACACATGTAGCACACTCACCATTCACACGCTTGACATATGCCGCACACAAACCACTCACACACTTTCACAATATACATCAATCACTCACATACTACATTTATTTTTTCCAGTTGTGACCCCGGGTACATGACATCTCCTGGAGAGAAAACGTCACCCCAATATTGTCAAGACGACCCCCGATACCGCAAATTTAGATAACTTTTTAAATCCTGAAGTTCAGTCTCATCATGCCTAAGGAGGACGCCAAGATTTCATAACTTTTTTACCCTGTGAAGAGTTTTCTCCTATTGTCATTAGTGCCCTGGGGTTGAGTAATCTGCCTCTGATGATCTGCCATGGGAATTGGGGGAAGGTTGTCACTTTCCAATCTCATTCATATATTAATCTAAGGGGAATATCTGACCTCTTCTAGCACCGACTACTAAAATATTCCCCCCTTATGGACTCGGATATAGATCTGAACAAGGAAGATTTCTAATGTGATTTAATGATAATGCATAATAATTATTTTCTCCACTATTATTGCTCTATTTCCACTGTTTTGCTCCCGGCCGGCAGGTCCTGCACATCAAGTGTTAATCAATACCGGCCTGGTATGAACATTTAGATTGTGCTGCCATTAATGTCTATGTCTAGATATCGATTGGAAGATATGAGGGCAACATTCTCCCATCAGTTAATTGGAATTCTATGGCGGTGTCAGTGATAATGACCGGCTGTTATCTGAACGAGGCGGAATGTTAATTAGCTTCATACGTGCCGCTTTACATCCGCAGCGTATCATCAACTGCGCCCATTAAAAATCAAATACAAGCAATGCCACGAAGTTGAGGTGATGACAAGCAGTTTCCAACAACGGCTGACGATTTTTATCATGAAATTAAACTAAATGAATTGTGTAACCATCTCATGGATGTTATCCGAACGGTGTAGCACTTAAAGGGGACCTGTCCGCTCTTTGAAATATACACGGGGGGTTTGCAGTTGGGGGTGCGCAGAGGGAAGCCGTAGCCAGCTGACAGATTGCTGGAGTCAGTCAGAATGGGCGATGCAAGACAGCCCACTCTATAATGCCCATTTGCCCTAATAGATCACATGGGTTGTTTTCATGAGACAACCCCTTTGTCACTTCTATGAGTCCCAGGCGGCAAGGAGTCCCAAAGTTGACAACTTCTTTAATGCATAGCAACATATCCCCCCATAAAATAAAACAATTCTGGGGTATCTTTTCTTAGAACGCTACATTGTGCTGTTCCTCTGTTATTCCTCCTGCAAATGTTTGAATAAATTGACAACAACCATTACAATTCTCTTGTCAAAGCAGCGTGTCCCTATACAGCCTAAGGCCCGGAGTTTTTTGGCGCGGAAACCGCTCCGCAAAACTCGTCAAAAACCGGCCGAAAATGCCTCTCATTGATTTCAATGGGAGGCGGAGGCCGTTTTCTCTCGCGAGCGGTAAAACCGGGAGAAAGAAGGTACATGCCCTATCTGAGCGAGGTTACGCCACTGACCTCCCATTGACATCAATGGGAGGCCGAGGAAGCATATTTCGCAGAGTTTTTTCCCCGTAGCACTCAATGGGCGTGAGCGAAAAACGCTGCGAAAAACGCGGTGCAGGAAGGTCAAAATCTGCCTCAAAATCTAAAACGGAATTTTGGGGCAGAATTTTGCCTCCTGCAAAAAACTCAGTGTGAACACAGCCTAAGGGTTAGTTCACACGTAGCGTAGATACTGCGGATTCTCCACAACAGATTGCGTTGTGGAAAATTCTCAGCATAATACAGTAGCAGGAAAGTGGATGAGACTTGAACGAATATTATCCAAACGCTACGTAAATGATAAGCGGAAAAACTGCTCAGAAATTGACGTGCGGTGCGTTTTTTTTAAAATCTGCAGCATGTCAATTGTATTTGCAGAATCGCTGCTTTTCGTGTTGCGGATTTTCCCCATTTAATTTAATGGGGAGATAAAGGCCGCGGCAAAGAGCAGATGGTGCATTTTTTTGCAGCGGAAAATCTGCGATTCTGCCACAAAAAACGCAACCCAGAAAAAAATAATAATCGTATGCTTACCCAGAATTCTGTGTTTCATTGTCCAGGCCGGCCTCCTGGGATGACATTTCATCCGATATGACCGCTGCAGCCAATCACAGGCCAATCACAGGCTGCAGCGGTCACATGGGATTAAACGTCATCCCAGGAGGCCGTCCTGCAGGACGTCAGAGGATAAGTATGTGTTTTTTTTTTCTACGTGAACTTTTCCGCATCGGATATTCCGGCCGAAAAACTGCACCACAATTTGGTGCGATATTTCGGCCGCAATTCCCTGCGGAGCCTAGGCCGGATACACTGTGTGCTTTTACGGAGAGTATCCGCCCTGTGTGAACATCCTATTGACAAGGGGAATACAAGACGATCAGTTGTTATATTTATTCATACATTTCCAGGAAGAATATCAGAGGAACAGCACAATGCAGAGTTCTAGGAAAAGCTGTTTCAGCATTGTTTTTTCATAGGGAATGCAAATACTTACTAAAACAGACATGTCAGAAGAGGTGACAGCTCCGCTTAAAGTTTCTTAAAACTCTATAATAAGGGATTGAACAATAGTAGACCTGACAGACTCGACTTCTGGGAAGGTTGCGACCCGTAAAGTCATTAAATCTGCATTCTCAATAGGCGCTAAAAGAGTCACGTTGCTCACATTTCCGCTAGCCTGGCATCTCATTGCTATGGGGCATCCAAGTACAGCAGAAGTTAAGAAATGAAGACGTCAAATGTAAATGTGGATTCGAAAAGTTCTAGGCACGGCTCTATATTAGATGAAGTTATTTAGAATGCGGAGGTTTTAGCGCTCGGCAGCGTAGGCCGCACTTCAGGAGAGATGGATGAATCGGACGCTGCATAATAATGAGCTGCTAATTTCTTCTTCTTCCAGCCAGTCAGACGGTCCCCTCTCCTCCTCCGTCTTGTGCCAAATGACTCTTTTTCATAATTTTTGCTTTCCATAACCATTTCCTTCCCCGGTAATAATTCGATTCTGTGTGTACAGTCATCAATAATTGATTGAATCTCTCCCGCATCTCTTCTTGGATTCTCTATCATGTGTCGGGGGCAGGGGATTTATAAAATGAGACAGGGAAACCGTTTTACAGACAGATCCATCTGATGTAATTACCTATTCTTCTTCTGTTATATTTGGGTTTAATGCCTGTGCAATGAATCGTTCCTTTCCTATTTGGAGGTTTGTATGAAATCACCTAATTTACCCTACATCAAAGTATGCATGGAATACATTTGAAAATCTGCAACAAGTTACCATAGTAACAGAAATTCTAAAATAATTCAATATGGTTCCAAATTTCTAAGCTTCGGGCGGAACTGTGTTCTGATGTCATTATACTTCATAGCGTCTGTATATGTCTAAAGATTTGTTAGGCAGCCACGGAAGAAAGATAAAACGAAATTGTGCCTTGGCTATCACTTTCCCGTAACATGTTCCCGATTGTATCGGGCAGACGTGTGACTAGTCGGATACGAAGAATCACCGCCACTCGTGCACCTTCTACTTTACACTACAGAGTGTGCCAGAGCGGAGAGAGTGGAGGAACGGGCACGGGGATGGGGGGCGTGCAGGGGTTAATGGGCCAGTTTTAGGCCAGTAGGAGGAGTTGTAATAAGAAAGCAGGGGAGTGGTTTTGAGGGGTGGGAGATGGAGAGTCAGTGGTTCCCAGTGGGTGGGAAGGTGGGAGGTACCTTACAATCCGCCCTTATTATTGGTAATAACCTTGCCGTGGGTAAGGGTTTTTTATTTGGAGTTAGACATCGTCGCAGCAGCCAGGGGAAGTAGGTCTTGGTGGGCAATTCTTAAAAGGGCTATTAAGAAGTCCCCTAGGAAGTGTGGAGTATTTAGAAATGGAGGAATTGTTTTTTCACACTTGTTATGGTCCCGGGAATACATGGGCGTGAGATAAAGTGGAAATGCAGTACCCTTGACAAATTTGTCACCCACGAGTCGGTGGGGTGCGACTGGGAAATATGCAACCGGGTATTGCATGGGCAACTCCTACCAAGCCTTCATTCTGGTGTTACACCCCTTTCTAAAGCTGTCTTGGCCACCAGTGGATGTTGAAGGCTCTTACCGTATGGTCCAAGCTAGATGGTAACCTTGGCCACACAATTCTTCTTGATAGATGAAACCATGTAACTTTGAACATCATAGGCTTGCATTTGGGTGGCATTATACATTAGCAGTCCAATAAGTGTCAAACTGGTCCAACGGAATACCAGAGGACACTCCGGAAGGTCCTGGCTTTGATACAATAAGAGGCCTAAAGGTTTAGCAAAAGACAACCCCATCTGGAGGAGACCTTGGAGCCAATCACTTGTCACTAGGGTCTATTTCTTATTGGATGATTCACAAACAATCTATTAGACCTTATTGATGACATCTCCTGTCCTATCTATGGGCAGCCTTAAAGGGGTATTCCCAAAATCATAAATTATTACCTGTCCACAGAATAGGTGATCATTTTATGATCGCGGGGGGTCCCACCGCAGTGATCCCCACTGATCTTGAGAACGGGGTCCCAAACCCCTAGTTCTACTTCATTGCACTATCCGCAGTGAGGAGGAGCTTGAATGTAGCGGTAGTCAAGCATGTCTATAAAAAAGATGGAAAAAGCAGAGTGCTGGACTCGGCTGTTTCCGTCATTCCAATAGATATTCAATGTAATGGCAGCGAATGATCGACCACCACTTCATTCAATGTCCTCCTCAATGCGGACGAGCAGTGAGGAGGATCTGTGTGTTCGGGACCCCCATTCTCACAATCCCAGTGGTGGAAATCCGTGATCAACAGGGAGGGCCTCTCTGGATGAAGAAAGGTGGGTATTTCCACGAGTAGTAAGGGAACCACTGGAGAGGAGAGAAGAGTCACCTGTACCCCTGAAGAAGAAGAGAGCCCAGGTCCTGAAGAAGAGCATTATTCAACGTTTTAATTTTGGCAGGTTGCCTTACAGATATGAAGACTATGTCGTAGGCTTATGAGTTGCCGGGTTGGCAGTCGGAAAAATGGGGGGGAGGGTATAACCCATGAAGATGGTGATGTGTATGCTGAAGCCAGAGTATCCAGAATAGTCAGCAGAGAGCACTGTTCCAGAGGCTGGAGTAGCAGAGGAGACCTGAAGAGGAAGTGGTGCGCACCATTAGATCCGGTTAGAAGGTGCAAGCACGTTTCTGATGTGGTGAGAGGGAGTCTCGCAGTAAAGAGAGCAGGTGCTTGTCGCAGAGAGCTAAAAGCGAGAGAGATACAGCTGAGAGTTTGTCTGCTGGAGGGGATGCGATACGAAGAAGCTACCAGCCAGAGCCCGATGTAGAAATACAAATATTTAAGTGGACCTGCTTGCATGGAACCAACAGAGGAAACATTCGGAGTCAGTACTGGAACACTGTGTGGACAGAGAATCTGAGCAAAATCCCAAATAGAATTCATAAAGTAAGGGCCCCCAGGGTGTAATAAGTGAGGAGTCACACACAAGGGGGTTGAACATCACCGTATCGGAGTGCAATATAAAAGGACTGAGATAGTGACCAATACCAGAACTCCGGAAGATTTATAAAAGAAGTTCTAGACTTTTGTGCTATTACTAGAGCAAAACCGCATGTTTGTCGTTATTATACTACTGTTCCAATTTACTAGTGACGGGCAGTGCAGGGGCACCGGGCAGTGCAGTTTGGAATTGGCTCTGCTTGCAGCACTGTGGCTATACAGAGGTGCAGCATAAAACTAAAGTGTCATATACTGTTAATATATACAGAGGTACGCCATGTGTGAACATATCCTTATACTCCAGAGCTGCAGTCACAATTCCGCTGGTTGTTGTTGGAATTAGTCCCTCCAGCCCATTTCTTAGCTGAGCTCCTATTATGCTGGGGGAAGTAATTTTTTTGACATATCAGATAACGGTACCGTGCCTGGAGTAAAGTGGATGTAAGCCTAAGGATTGCCATGTAGCCTTTGTAACTAGTTGCCATAGACATATGCATATATTTTACTGTATATGTATTGTATATGTGTTGTCTTTCTCCCTTTTGCTTTGCAATTGCCCGGACAGCGGGTCACGATGCCAATCCGGCTCTGCTATGACAACCTGCTGCAGCATGGCATAGGAAATGTGCATATGTGTACACTGAATGGCCATTTTATTACAGACACCAATCTAGTAGCACGTTAGACCTCCTTTGGCATTCAGAACCGCAGCAGTTCGTCTTGACATAGATTTCACTAGGTGTTGAAATTGTTGGAATGTTGGCCCATGCGGGCAGGAGAGCTTCTCGCAGTCACCGCTTCAATCTCCTTCTGCCATAAGGTAAACAGCTGCCATGAAGGGATGGACTTGGTCGGCCACAATGCTTAGGTGAGTCCTACTGTTCAAAAGCCAAGCCACAGGTATCAGAGGACCCAAGAAAACATTCCCCTCACCAGTACTCCACATCCACCAACCTGAACTGTTCACACCGGACAGGAAGGGTTCATCGTTTCATGCTGCTTGCGTGAAATTCTGACCCTCCTATCAGCATGGTGCAACAGAAATCTGGATTCATCTGACCAGGTTTTTTTCCCACTGAAGTCTTGCCTTTCCTTATCCCTTAGACAGCAATGGCTCCAGAACTGGTCGTCTGCTGTTATAGCCAATCCATTTGTGCGTTCAGACACGTTATTTGGAGCACCAGTGATATACTGGACTTCCTCCTCTGACCCCTTTCATCGACGAGTTCTTGTCGCTCACATGATCCCTTTTGCTGGATGTTTTTCCTCGATCACACCATTTTGGGATTATCCTCAACACCGGTTCACGAGAAAACACCACCTGTTTGGCAGGATTTTTGGAAAAAAATAAAGCGGCCCTGGCTAGTCTACCACCGATAACCATGCCTCATTCGAAGTCACCCAGATCACTTGATTTTCCAATTCCAATGTGCATTCACACTGAAACTGATCCACGGAAAGCCTGCTCACTTGATTTTATGCTGCACTCTGGGGTCACATGTCTAATTTCCATACAGGGAAGCTCCAATTGTGAGAGGGCCGGGGTCTCTAATGAAAGTGGCCATTCAGTGTATATAGATGTTATGTCGCAGTTTGTGTTGTTGCCCCTAGATGGCTCTATGTTATATAAGGAACTGAATGCAGGAAGCGCAGCGGTCTGTGGCTCAGCCACATGGAGTGCACAGGGAGCTGCAGAAAGAGGAGTAGGCCTGGATGAAGCTACTGGGAGGCTCGTCAGTGTGCTGTAGAAGGGGGAATAATGGTGGGTGGGGTCAAGTAAAAACACTTTGGTAAACTTATGAACTGATATGTTGTAGAATAAATAACAGAGACATAAGAAATTGTATTGACTGCCCAATCTGACAACTTCAGAATTAATCTTATAAATAACGCAGAATTAATCTTATAAATAACGCAGATCCTGCTAATTACATATATTTAAGAAAGGTTTTATATTTTGGTCTCCTATTACATCACGTGGTTTCCCAGGAAGTGGTACGTCCTCTTTAAAGCTGCAGCTTCTTGACATTGTGTAGCTCACACTTGAATACGTTCTACCAGATTCCAATTATTTGTGGTCTCCAAATAGAACAGTTGTTATAGGGCACTCCGATCCCACATGTGATTTATTATTCAAAAGCCCTGCATTATTTCCTGGACAAGAAATGAGGTCAAGTTCTTATAAAGAATAATGTGAGGATTGTTTTCCATTAATGTTTTACTAATTGTACATTCATAAACTGACTTATATAAAAATACTTCATCGTGAGGAGGAGAGGCTGCTTTACACAAGTATTTTCTCCCGGGCCGGGGGAGGGGAGGGGATGCTGAACTCGACCAGCGCACACGGAGACAGAAGCAAGAAGATGCAATTTGTAATCTTCTCCGCAGGAACCGGAGCCCTGACTGTAGATTGGATAATTAAGGAACACAGACAAGTCGGACTTGTGAAAAATCTAATTGCACTTAAGGCAGAAAAAGCCTGGAGCGTCCTATAGATGTCGACGTTGATGGCCTGCATGGGCCCTCTACATTTTTAATGCTCTTGTACAAATTGCATGTTCACAAGGTACATGACAAATGAAACCCATTTACATAAGAGATATACAGAGGATTGGGATTTTGTGCTCTCCGCTGCATAATGAAATATACTTTTATGTGTCATTTACTGGACTTGGCACCTTTCTTCGACAATGCGAAGGCTAAATTGATGGAATTATTTTTTTAAGTGGGCATCTCATCTGTATGGCTACAGAGAAGACCTTGTTATTCCGGCTATTATTGTTATATCTCTTATCAGGGAACAGTTTTCATTAAATACTCTGTATCTTTCGTTGGAATATCTCGGAGACTCCTGAAAAAACTGGGGAGACCTTTGAATTGCCGGTAGAGTAGACTTTTCTCCTGCCTTCATTGGTGGATCAGTAATGGCTGCAGGGACCCGAGTCCGTCTGCACATTAGCATATGATAACTTGCCCGCCCACAGTGTTGGAGAGGGCGTCAATGCCAGTCCCTGCTGCCGTCACTGAACCACCATGACTGCCTTAAAGGGGCAGTGTGGTTTGCATTCTATAGGGGGCATTGATGCTGGCACTCTCCAGGGGGTATAGGTGATGGCACTCTACAAAGGGCATTATGTTTGTCACCGTTATGGGGCAATGTGGCTGTCAAAGTAATAAGGGCACTGTGGCTGGCACCATAATGGGGGTACTGTAGTGTCACTAGTTTGGGAGGCACTGTGGCTGGCACTTTTTTAAGGAACTGTGGCTGGCACTATGATGTTTTCAAGGGCATTAGGTTGTGGCTTGACCTATATTTTAAAGGCTATGTACACCCTTGAAATAGACATTTTTATTAAAAAAACTATCAGTGTGTTTGGTGCAACTTTATAAATACTTTTTATTAAAAACTATTTTTACTTTTTGAGATACAGCTGCTTTGTATCTTGTATACAGAGCAGCTGTATCTGGCGCTGAGACCTTAATCTGTCAGGTCAGCGGGACTGACGGGTTCAGTGTCAGAGGGTCCTGTATGTCTCTGTCCTGTAATAGATCACATCTACGTTATGAACTTAGATGTGATCGATAACTCGTGGATCTTGCATGTCAGAGACCCTCTGACACTGAACCCGTCAGTCCAGCTGACCTGACGGATACAGGTCTCAGCGCCAGATACAGCTGCTCTGTATACAGAATACAAAGTAGCTGTATCTCAAAAAGTAAAAATCGTTTTTAATAATAAGTATTTAGAAAGTTGCACCAAATGCACTGATAGACATTTTATTTTTTTAAAAATAAATAAATAATGTCAAAAGGTGTACATAGCCTTTAACCCCTTAATGCCAAAGGTAATTTAAACCTTAATGACCGAGCAATTTTTTAAGTTTTTCTATCGTCACATTCAAAGAGTTATAACTTTTTAATTTTTTCGTCGATATAGCTGTATAAGAACTTGTTTTTTTTGCGGGACAAGTTGTATTTTATAATAGCACCATTTGGGGTTATTATAATTTATTGATTAACTTTTTATTACGTTTTTTCGTGTGGTACTGGAAAAAAATCAGAAATGTTGAAAAATGTTTGCGACTGAATTTTACGCCGTTTACCGTGTGGTATAAATAACATAACTTTCCCGCTTCTTCTCTGCATGCTGCTGATGGAAAATTCCGCACCGCAGTCTAAGCATACCTCCCAACTTTTGAATTCGGAAAAGAGGGACATTTTAAGCCACGCCCCCTAGCCACGCCCAATATCCCTCATAAACACATCAAATCACGGCCAGATCCTTCTGCAAATAACGCTCGCACATTCTCACTGCGGATCTCTAGACTGTCTGGATATCACAGATATTATATTTCAGGTTATATCGTCTTTATGTTACTTTTTCTATCTTGGGCATAACATTTGCTCATCACGGCGGCAGCTGCAGGACAAACCAAAAGGCTGAGAACAATGAAAGTCAAGAGGGAGACCCTGTGGTGGATGACTTTTCAATTGACAGGTAGCAGAGTTACATGATGGGGACTTTTTTTTCCAGTTGTGTAACTCTGCTACCGGTCAATGGAAAAATCATCCACATGAGCTCCCTTGTAGATTGCTCCACACACAGCCCCCCTGTACATAGCTCCACACACAGCCCCCCTGTAGATAGCTCCACACACAGCCCCCCTGTAGATAGCTCCACACACAGCCCCCTGTAGATAGTTCCAGATACCGCCCCCCTGTAGATAGCTCCACACACAGCCCCCCTGTAGATAGCTCCACACACAGCCCCCCTGTAGATAGCTCCACACACAGCCCCCCGTAGATAGCTCCACACACAGCCCCCCTGTAGATAGCTCCACACACAGCCCCCTGTAGATAGCTCCACACACAGCCCCCCTGTAGATAGCTCCACACACAGCCCCCCTGTAGATTGCTCCACACAGCCCCCTGTAGATTGCTCCACACACAGCCCCCTGTAGATAGCTCCACACACAGTCCCCCTGTAGATAGCTCCACACACAGCCCCCCTGTAGATAGCTCCACACACAGCCCCCCTGTAGATTGCTCCACACAGCCCCCTGTAGATTGCTCCACACACAGCCCCCTGTAGATCGCTCCACACACAGCCCCCTGTAGACGGCTCCACACACAGCCCCCCTGTAGATAGCTCCACACACAGCCCCCCTGTAGATAGCGCCACACACAGCCACCCTTTTGTACATAGCGCCACACACAGCCCCCCTTTTGTACATAGCGCCACACAACCCCCTCCCCCTTGTATATAGCGCCACACAACCCCCTCCCCCTTGTACATAGCGCCACACAACCCCCCTCCCCCTTGTACATAGTGCCACACAACTGCCTTCCCCTTATACATAGTGCCACACAACCCCCTCCCCCTTGTACATAGTGCCACACAACCCCCCTCCCCCTTATACATAGTGCCACACAACCCGCTTATACTTTGTGCCACAATGCCGCCAGAGCGGAGAGCGGTAGAGGTAGCCAGCCCTTCTGCTGCCACTCTCCGCTCTGCTTTGATGTCACTCACAGTCAGAAGAAGGCAGGAGTCTTACAGCGGCGTTCTCACTGGTGTCGATGCCGGCCCGGGAGTGGACCAGTCCAGTCACCTGCCCGGTGAGGTCAGAGGACAGGTCAGGTGACTGGACTGGTCCATTCCCGGGCAGGCATCAATCCCAGTCAGAACACAGCCGCAAGACTCCTGCCTTCTTCTGATCGCTGCTGTAGTCGTCTGTCATGCAGGGCGTCTCTCAGCAGCGATCAGCTGTTTTGATGCAGCTGCAGCGCCCAGCGGGACATTTTGCTGAAGGCCCGGGATGGCGGGACAGCGGTGAGGAACCGGGACTGTCCCGCCGGATCCGGGATGGTTGGGAGGTATGGCCTATGTTCCGCAGCGGAGTTTAGCGCAATGTCTGAACTAACTGTATACTAAATGTATTGAAACAAATGTAAAAAACGGTCGCTGGAGAATTCCACAGCAATTCCGCCACATGTGAACATGCCCTTTGTGTGATCCTGGCCTAAAAAGCTTCCTACAACACTACCATGATACTCTCTCTTGCTCTAGTCCAACAACAGTTTAAGGGTATGTTCACAGGGAGTGTTTTCAGCTGTTTTTCGGGCCGAAAACATCCCAAACATCTGCCCATTGATTTCAATGGGAAAAACGTCGGGCCGTGCATGTCACTTCTTCAGCAGTTTTTGGAGCAGTTTTTCATAGACTCTATAGAAAAACAGCTCCAAAAACGGCCGTAAAAAACGCTGTGAAAATCTGGAGTGCCTTAAAAAAGGTCTGAAAATCAGGAGCTGTTTTCCCTTGAAAACAGCTCCATATTTTCAGAGGTTTTTGAGTTTGTGTGTGCACATACCCTAACGGTCACCATGCTGTCTATCTATACCTCCTATATGTGGCACCTGCTTTGGATAATCCCGTTTGGATAAAAGGTTCTCCTGAAAATAATCTGATCACAGCAATCAATTGTAATCTCTGTGGGCATTTAGTAGCATCTGTTAAATTTCCCTGCAGCACCACCACAGGAGAAATAAGGCATTGCAGTTTCAATTGAAATCATTGCATAGTCCATGTAACGCATCGATGTGCTGGGTCCTCCGGAGCTACAGATGCTCTTTGTACTCGCTCTCTACTCTGACTAATAGATAATTCCCCTGAACAGGGAACCTCTCTGTTAACTCAGAATACACTATAATAAAAATATTTTTAAAAACAGTTACATTCCACAGGATCGATCACCCATCTTTCCTAGACTTCAGAATGGCAATTGTCTTTTAATGAGCATCTCGTTTATATGGCTACAGACAGACAAATCCTTTTTATGGTTACCCCCAAAAATTCCTCTACTAACACAACTCATGGTATCCATTAAAGCGATGGGGTCACTTGGTGCTTTCCAGAACTTTACATTGCATTTCTTTTTTTGATTCCATAGGAATTTAATGCTTTTGAGTTTGTCAGTGTAGCAGTGTTGAGTTTGTAATAAGCCATGATGTTATTGTGATATCATGCGCTATGCGCAGTTTGTCATACGTAGGTAAACCTGCTAAGTAATCTTAAAGGGATGCTCCGGTTTAATCAAGTAAAGCCTTTTCATTGTATAAAGCAAAGTTATGTCATTTTCTAATATACTTTGTGCATCATTTTCTAACCATTTTCAAGATCTCTGCTTGCAAACATTGAATGGGAACCTTCATTGAGGAAATTCTGTCCTGATCATGTGATGACAATACAGCTGCATGGCTTGTTACAGTATTAGTACAGTTATCAGCGCTTTCTCTTGCACCTGTGTCATCAGTACATGACCAAAACAGATTTTAATCTTCTGGACTATGAAAGTTTCCATTCAATGACTACAAGTGGAGATTTTGAAAATGGTAAAAAATTGACCCAAAAAGTATATTAGAAAACTGTATAACATTCGTTATATAATGAAGAGACTTTATTACTGGAAAATCTCTTTAACTCAATTTATTAAGGCTGGCGTTTCAGACGCCAATCTTAATCTAAAGAGCGCTGGCATAAGATGTGCCTAATTTATTAAGAGGATCACGCCAGAAAGTCAAATCTACTCCAGTTACAAGCTGTAGTAGATTTGCGCTATAAATCGTGCCGGTTTATGGCGTGAATTATAGTAAATTTGTCGGACCTTGGAAGACCACGCCCCTTCTGCTAAGCCACACCCACTTTTCCAATAACGTGCTGAGAGCGGCGAAAATGGCTCAAAAGTTGCATTGTTTTGACCCAAATCACAACTATTGATGCATTCGATTTTTTTTTTACGCCAAGAAACTGGCGTTATAAAGAATAATAAATTCTCCTACTTGAGTTCTTGCGGCATACAGAATGACCTATTCAGCTCTGCTACATCTGTGAGTTACAGAAAATACGTATTGCAAAGCTATACAGGTACTTTGGCGAGAGGAGGGAGAGCAGCCATATTAGTTGTCACCCAACCTTCCCGGAAAAAGTAACACCTACGTCTAATTTGACAGAAGAGGACGACTCAAGGACAATTTACTGGCGATTTTTGGAATTCTGTTTAGGCACGTAGTCATTCCAATAATATGGATGCGGCACTGGGACGTACACATATGATCAAGGTACCAGAAAGAGGACGTTCATATACCATTAGTTATAATCCAACCCTTTAAGACCCTTTAGAAGTCGTATCTAACCACCCAGATAATTTCTTCCAGATTGGAGGCGAGTGCCGGTTCAGGGCTGCCGTGAAGGTCACCCCGGGGAAATGCAATTATTCTTCATGTGTTTATCAGCTGTATACACTGTCTTCCCAAGGGCGCAGTGCTCCTCTGCACACATATTTCATATATTGGGGGGGGGGGGGGGCGTTCTGGGACAGGGCGCTGAGTATGAGGGTATATAGAACAGCAAGGACCGGATCATTCGGAGAGTCGCTCGGCAGAGGGAGCTGTTAATTGACATGAAATCGTTTGTGTTCTTCTGGGTGTAGAGCTAGAATCGCTATCAGATTGTGCTGGCTGCTTAGTATGTGACTCTGTAACGGACTCTCTATTCCCGTATGGTTGTATATAGTTTATACATAGAACTGACATGTTATAATATGTAGACACTGTGTTACGCTCGCACCTTCTAATTACAAAGGGATTAACAGTTGGTCGTGCTCTAGAAACTGTTTGCGAACACCCAAAATTAGCAATTACTTCCCAACCCCACTTGTGTCTCATTACCCATTACTACCCCCGCGTTTATTAGTATGTGTGAAACATCAAAGTAAGGCTTAAAAAACATAAAGAAGAAAAAAAGATTATCTTTGACACAAAAAAGGCAAAATTTAAAATGTGACCCTTACCAAAGCAGTCCTGGCTATGGTCCTAAAGCACCCAAGTGTTTCACCCTAAAAAAATCAAAGGCTGTGGAGTCGGTAAGCCAAACTATCCAAACCTCTATTTTCCCACTGTACGACTCCAGGTCTGACTACGACTACTTCATAAATGGCTCATGTATTAAAATAAAAAATTGACTGTAGTAAGGCCTCGTTTACATCTGCGTTGGAGGCTCCGTTAGGGGCCTCAGTTGCAGATATGGCCAAGAATACCGTAAACAATAGCGCTGAATACTATAGTTTCCGGTTAAATTAAATGGGTTCCATCGGGCATCGGTGGTGCCCAACATCCAAAGGAATCTTCATTTCTGTTTTTTTCCTTGTTTTGCTACTCTGATGGGGCAGAACAATAGAGTGTCGAATGCTGGTGTGAACCCAGCCTAACATCAAACTTTTCATGTAAATAATGATGCTACTTAGATACAACATAAAATATATTTATTATTTAAGATAATAGAATATGCAGCACGCTATGCGTTTCATAAATGAATATAATAATATATAATATTTAATATTTTAATTTTGAAGCTGGAGTTGGCGTCAGTCAATTTTTATCGACTTTGACTCCATCTACACAAAACTGACTCCACAGCGTTGAAAAAAAATCCCCAGCAGGGGTGGACGAGCCATTATGGCATTAGGGCATGGCCAGAGGGGGCCCGCAGCTATTTGGTCCATTAGAGAACTCGGCAAACTTTGGACAACCCCTTACGATTGGGATCCGGCTCCCGACACTCCTGGAAAACAGCTGATTTGCTGGAGAAGCCATTGCCAGCCATGTAGGTGACCGGTCCGTCATTGTATTATATGGACAGCCATTCATCTAAATGGCTGGCCACAGCTTCTCCGGCAAACCAGCGGTTTGCCAGGGGCGTCTGGAGTTGGACCTGTGAATCCAAATTGAAAGGGATTGTGTGAAATTGGCCAACCCTATATGGAGTTGAGTTCGCCAGGTCGACTCTCTATTCTGGCTCATAGAGGGGGAAGCCCAGATAGAGGACCCTCTTCTATGACGTCCATATACCCTAATAGAGCATATAGACAGGGGTGAAGTTCATTAGGCAACCCCTATAAAATGTAGGGCCTGAAAAAAAGAAAGAAATGCCAGTGATAAATGCTTTTTAAATGGAGCTTATTATTATAAATCAAGCGTATCATGGCTATAGGGGTCTGTAAGGGACCATGACCCTCATGTCTCTCAGACCACACCACTCAATTAATTTAAGAGCCCAGACCAAACTCCCTTAATATATTCAGACCCCCATATAAATATCAAACCCTAGACCAGATCCCCTAAATATAATTCAGACCTCAGATCAGACCCCCTAAATATAGTCAGACTCTAGCCCCCCTATATTAGTGAGACCCCACACCCCTAACTTAATTCAGACCCCAGATCAGACTATAAATGTACCCTCCTCGCTTCTGTCTCTTGGCCAGTGTCAGGACGTTGTGTGCGCCACTGCAGAGCCGAACAAGAGACGGGAGCGTGGAGGGGAATTATACTGGGCGCTATCTATAGGATTGATCTAATAAATAATAGGCAACATTTTTTAATTCTGCGCCCCATTCCGGCAATGGGGGAAAACTCACCATTCATGAGTCTGGGGGAGCTCTCCTACTTTACTGGTACTGTGTTACGCTGCGGATTTGCCGCATGAAAATAAACGTGGCAAATGCGCACGTAACATGCAACATGTGCATGCACACGGTGCATATTTTGCTGCGGAAAATACGCAGCTTAACCGCGGCTTTTACGTTTTGGTGCGGAAATTGCTGCGTTTTCATGCTGCGGTTTTTACAGAACTACAGGGATAGAATTCTCAAGCGGAATCTCGGGATAAATTGACATGCCGCGGTTACGGAAATACGCACCGCGGTTCAATTTACGTCCCGAAAAATACCGCAGTGTGGACATGAGATTCCCTGGAATCCCATTGCCTATGCTGGTACTGTATTACGCTCCGGTTTAGCCACACGCAAATACGCGCGGCAAACCCGCACGTAATAGGCATCGTCTGAATTGACACTTAGGGTCAATGCACCTTATGTACACGCTGTACAATCTCATGTACACGCTCCCCGCACGTAAATTGACCCGCGGTGTGTATTTTCGGAACCACAGCATGTCAATTTATTTTGCAATTCCGCTCGCGAATTCTATCTCCCGAGTTCTGGAAAATACGCAGCAAAACCAGCAGCATGAAAACGCTGCGATTTACGCTGCAAAACGTAAAATCCACACCGAAAAACGTATTCAAAAAATGTTTTTTTTGGTGCATTTTTTTCCTGCAAATTTCTTGCAGTTTCCTGCGGTTTTGCTGCGTATTTTCCGCAACAAAATACGCAACATATGCATGTAGCCTAAAGGCGGCCCTATTGCTTTTTATCCAGCTTTCCCTGAAACATATAACTAAGACATAGAATAAAATTCTCAACTACTCGCCAGAGAAGGACGACTCAAGGACAAAGTGAATTTTTTTTTATTATAGCGGTAGATCCTTTATAAAATCATGGGGTATTAGATCCAGAAGTATAAGAAGAAATTCCCTCCCGCTGCCTGGCTCCCAGCTCCTTACCCGTTCTACCATTAGATAGAGAATAATGTGTTGTTGATGCCTAATTGCAGCCATTGAAAACTTAGGAGGATTCAGAAGACTGGCGGTATCTGATTAAGGGGCCATCGGAGACCCAGCGTTGGAAATTAACTAATTCTACATTGATGCAGCCTGATGCGGCGTCTTCGGGAATAGATGTGAGAGGGGGGAGAGGGGGGGGGGGCGAGAGCGACACGCTGCAAACGACAGAGATCAGGGACGCTGCATTTTGCTCGATCAGCAACTGGAATAGGTCACGGACGCTGCAGCAATCCCTTCTGGCCCATTGCCGCTGGTAGGACGCAGCTTTTTTTATTCAATGCAAATCCGGCCCGTTGTGTCCCTTCCCCGTCTTCATGACATCAATGATGCTGAGGTTTTCTTCGAGATCACGAGATGATCTCCATTCATCAGCAAGGTGACGGTTTTCTGGACAAATTAAAATTTTCTACCTCGAAAGTGGAAGTCGGAGGAGTCTGGGTTTCACCTCATTATTTGTGTCTTGGCTTACGTGTGGATTACTGCCTGCCTATATTGTGAAGCCTTTAATATCTCATTCTCCGCGTGTCTTTGAAGAATGATCTGAGCATGAAATAGAATTATTATATTTTCACCACTGAAGCCGGCGATAAGTCGACTTATTAAGATTCCTGCTTTGTTTTCCAACAGTTTGATCGTCAGAGCGCATTGTGCGCGCCGCCTCGTCCGCAGAATGGATCGCTGACACGTAGCAATTCCGTGCGAGCGAGAAGTGACACTTATCTGATGACACAGCCGGCTGCGTGATCAGAGGTTGTAGAGCTCAAGCAGTGGCAGGCCTTATAAATTAACATTCAGAGAGGTATTTCGGAGCCCTCGCAATTATGCCAGAATTTATACAGCAGTAGATTAGGTGTTCGTTCACACTATATCATTCCCCTTCACTCGCATCAATTATTGTGTGTCATAATACAAGCATGGATGACATCAGACGACGAGGATGGGGGCGGGGGGGACGGCGGTGTGTGCAAATTTTCGTAAGGAGTCCCATTCTGTATTTTGTTTTATTCGAAAATCTGTTCCGAAGAATTAAAAATAAATTTCTCTGTTCGAAAACGAAAAAAATATTAGTGAGTACACATAATAAAAAAAGAAAAAGGGGCAAGTTGTGTGGAGGGGGTGTAGGGAGGGACGAGCAGAATCAGATATACAGGACAATATACAACACTGGTCTGTTGCAAAACAACAAAGCAGCTGTCAGGGATGCTGGGAGTTGTAGTTTTTCAAAAGCTGGGGAGCCACAGGTAGGAGATCACTGGTATACAATATGAGCGTTGAACTGGGAGCTCTATGTACATTAAAGGGGTTGTTTTAGTGAGATAACCCCTTTAAAGAAGATTTCTAGGGTCAATAATAAGAACATATGCATAGAAATTACCCAACAATCTGATTTTTCTCACTGGAGCTTTAGTTGTTTGTAGTTTATAGTCATTCTGTCCATCGGATGACTATGCATTGACTTCCTGGAGTTGGTGGTGGGCTTGTGCTTATAAACAGCAGCCAATCTAAAAAGGTAGAGCTGCAGCATGAGACCACATCAGCTACAGATGAGACAGGATCTGTGTTTCAGACTACCTCAGACTCCATCAGATAAACACAACCCAAAAGGTATACGACTTTCTCCAGCACCCGGGGCAAAGATTCAGTTTGGTGCCCCCCCCCCACCTTCTTTCCCCAACATCTCCTTCCCCTTTGCCATGTTTAATTTTTCTACCAATCAATGAGATGTCTTTTTTCGTTAATGTAACTCGAGCATAAAACCATTTGTTAATTTTACAAGCAATATAGTTCTATAAGGGAGTTACCGTAACAATAAATTAATACAAAAGAAATTAACGAGGTCAATGCTGGACTAAAACAGATTGCATAACGGAGACTAATGAGACTATATGGTGAAATAATGAACAGCCTCCTCTTGTAGATAGTGCCGCACAGTGACGTCGGGGGCTCCCTCTAGGTGCGGAATACCTGGCCGGAGCGTCGGCAACGCTCTGGCTGGGGATTTTGCTCCAGGGGGAGCCCCTGACAACTGTGCCGCCTAGCCCAGCGCCCCCCATAACTTCCCTCCTAGTTGCGTCCGGGGCACATGCCCTGCCCAACCCCTAGCTACGCCCCTGCACCCTATGTTTGTAGTCATAAGGGGGTGATGGGCAGTAAGATATTGTGTTGCCTTAATCATATAAGGTGAGTAGTCACGTCCGGACCAAAGATATTGTAGAAATGACCCTTGGCCATAATTAAAGGTATTTTCCCCACACTAAACCTTTATAGCATTTCCACTGGATATACCATAGAAGTCTTCTCAGTGGGGGTGGTATCACAGAAGATGCAACTAATTTATTAGGAGGTAATAAATGAATCATATCTAATTGTCACGGGATATTGCCTAAGACTAGTGTATGAAGGGCCAGTCTTAGTGCATGGGGGCCTCTGTGTTGATGCTGTTCCTCTGTTATTCCTCCTTAGAAATGTATGAATAAATTGAAAACTGGGTGTTACCACTGCCCTTCAAAAGGTTTTATCTCTACAAAGTCACACTCTGTCAGCACTGATTGGATATTGTCAGTCTTGTAAGGACACACCCCTAACTGGTAACACCCAGTTGTTAATTTATTCATCAATTTCTAGGAAGAATAATAGAGGATCAGCACAATACAGAGTTCTATGAAAAGATGCTCCAGAATTGTTCTTTCTTGGCAACTATAATTATTTACTAAAACAGACATGTCAGGAGAGGTGACAGTTCCTCTTTAAAGAGCATGTCATCGGTGCGGGTCTGACACCCGGACCCTGTACTGATCAGCCGCTCCGGTGGCCAGTGGCCACCGGATGTTATTGTCCATTATGCTATGTACGGAGCAGGAAGCAGTTGGCTCCGTACATTGCATAGCGGCCGTGCTGCAGAACTAAAGCTCTGCTCCTATTCACTTGAACAGTACTGCAGCTCAGCCGCTATTCCGTGGACAGAGCCAACTGCTTCTGGCATGTACGCCCGGTGGCCGGAGGCAGCCGCAGCGGCTTAAAAGGTGCGGAGTCCGGGTATCGGACCCCCACATATCATGTACTGCTGACTTATCAGGTGGATAGGTCATCAGTTGTCCGGTAGTGGACAACGTCCTTCTTCTATTGTTATAATTCGGAATATACGTTTTGTTCCTCAGTCGGATGAGCACATGGTACACAGCATAAAATCTCCACGATTTCAATCCATTTAATGTGTTTTTTTGGCCACTTAAATGCGAGTTACATAAACGGTATTTTCCTGGAGATAGCATAGTAGCGTATTGAGGCGAAAGATAAACTATTGCTCTTTCTAAGATTTGCTCAATCCCCAGTGTTCGGCACTTATTCCATTTCAAGCACTGATAAGGATTCGTACAAATAATCTGTAATAGATATAGACCCGGCTGCGCCTGTCTGACAAGCGCAGGATTTATAGCCGTGGTTTCAGCAGTGACGTGTGCTGAGGTTCATACTCTCACCCCCGAGAGGTCCCTGCGATGGTAGGGGGTCATCTCCTAGGAAGCTGGGATAATAATATAGACCATGGATAAAAACGAGGAATATTGGGAAACAAAGTTGGAACAATATGCAAAAATTTTAAAAAACAGAAGTAGCCATAGGGTGGAGGACATAACCAGGTGCCATGGGGGACAAGGAGGTGCGAGACTACGACCAGTATCTATATTAATTATTACTTACACATTGTACTGTAGTGGATCCACTATATAGAAAACATGAATTCCAAGGGAAAGGTTTTATCCTTAGTTACATAAAGGGGTAAGGCTGAAGAAGACACAAATCTATGTTGTAGAATTTAGGCTTTGTTTATAGTATGTTATGGGGCTACGTTTGGAGTATACGCCGGGGAAACATCCCGTAATTTGTGGCGAACGTCTAGCCCCAATGTAAGCCATTGTTTACCATATAATGGACTAAAAGGACAGTCTTTTGGCATCCGTTTAGGCTTCAGGGGTCTATAGACCCATTTAGCATATGCGTTGGGAGTGTCTTCCGGCGCATACAATAAATGTGCATGCTGAATCGGGTGTGAAAAAAGTCTCATTCTAATGCAATGTTGATCCAGAAGAAGACAATCCTTTCTAAGTAGTTGCCATTTGTCCTCAAGTTGGGGAGAGGGTATTGGTAAAAGAATGCATAATAGTTCGCCTCCAGAAGGAAGAAAACGGTTTCTCTTGTGCCACCTATCGATGGCTACTTGGTAAGTCAATGTCCAACTATTTAAACCCTATAGGGTTGGATATGAAATGACAAGGTAGTCCCCTATAGGTGGCACTAGAGAGACAGTTTTCTTTCTCTGGAGGAGAGCCGTTTTGCATAATTTTTCCCAGGTAGCATTGCACTAGAGACTCCCTACCAGCAAGGAGAATCAGTACCTTCCAATAGGTTTTGATTTGAAAAAAAGGAAAAAAACAAATAAGGATAATTGAATGTCAATATTAACCATTCATATATTTCTTTGTAGTAATTAGGTTGCACCTAAAGGCCTTTTTACTTCGGCCGATAATCAGCCGGTTCAGAAAGCGCCGATCAATGAGACATCGTTGATCGGCGCTCGTTTGCTCCTGTCACACAGCTATGGATGCGGATGCGGATGAGCGGTCGTTCCTCCGATCCCTCGTCCCCATACATTATTATCATGTCGGCAGCGCGTCTCTGTTTACACCGGGAGATGCGCTGCAGACAACGATAATATTTTACTTTTTTAAAACAACAAGACAAGCAGGTGATCGAGCGTTTGCTCGTTCATCTGCTGATCGTTCCCCTGCTTACACAGGGCAATTATCGGCAACGAGCGTTCTATGAATGCTCGCCTGCCCGATAATCGTTCAGTGTAAAACGCCCTTTAGGCTTCATTCACATCTTTGTCAGGACTCCGGTCAAGGGTTCCATTGGAGCTTTCTGTCAGAGGAACCCATGAATCCAAACTGAATCAAACAGAAACCAAATGTTTCCGTTTGCATCACCATTGGTTACAATGGTGACCGACCCGCTGCAAATGGTTTCCGTTTGTCACGATGTGTAAGGGTTCCATTGTTTTGACGGAATCGATACCGTAGTCGACTGCGCTATTTATCCTGTCCAAATGACGGAGCCCTTAAACAACGGTGACAAACGTGACGGAAAGCTCCGACGGAACCCATGAACGGATGTGAACCCTCACGCAGATGTGAACGAAGCCTAAGGGTATGTTCACACGGCCTATTTACTGACGTAATTCGGGCGTTTTTGCCACAAATTACGTCCGAAAATAGCGCCTCAATAGCGCTGACAAACATCTGCCCATTGAAAGCAATGGGCAGACGTTTGTCTGTTCACACGAGGCGTATATTTACGCGCCGCTGTCAAATGACGGCGCGTAAATAGACGCCCGCGTCAAAGAAGTGACCTGTCACTTCTTTGGCCGTAATTGGAGCCGTTATTCATTGACTCCAATGAATAGCAGCGCTAATTACGCCCGTAATTGACGCGGCGTTCAAGCGCCTGCACATGCCGTTACGGCTGAAATTACGGGGATGTTTTCAGGCTGAAACAACCCCGTAATTTCAGCCGTTACGGACGCCCTCGTGTGAACATACCCTTAGCCGTCTATTCTTCAAACTAAATACCCTAAATTTGTTCATCTATTTTAATACTTTATGGCAATGCCAGTGAAGGTAAGTATTGACTATTTATTTTATTTCTGCTTTGTTTTTCACAGCAGCGATTCTGGCTGAAAATTTCGGATAAATTTCCCTGTGGGTTTTATGTTGGATATGCCGTGTACTTTTACGTAGCCTTTCCGATCTGTGTGAACATACCCTTTGAGTGATATTTTAATGCAAGTAAAAAATACTATATAGCTTGATGGTGAGTCGGATAACAGGAATATTACCCGTTTTTGGATCTTGCCCGTTGCGTCTATATATTTCATTTATATATTTCAGCAGTTGCTGGAAGCGTCCTCTTGAGTCATGAATTTTCATATAGTTGGCTTTAGGCTTTGTAGAGTTTTAGCTCCTCATCATCAATACTAAGTTCGGATTCTAGAAGATCCCTACTTGTCATGTTATTGGACAGTATATTGAAATTGACAAGTCGGTCTGGGGGTCCTGGTCTTTGTAACTCCTTAGGGAATAATTAGTAAACCCGGCATTTGAATGTCCGAGGCTCCAGGGAAAAATACAGAAGACTGAATACAAAAAGGCAAACAAGGAGACATTTTTGTGTCTTCAAGGGTTTGTTTAGTAAAGAAACCACATTTTAAAATACCCTATTAAGGACTGCTGAGTTAATAATGGGGGTTTCACCCTTCAAGACCCTCATCTATTACTCAAGAGTGAAGAGCAGCTAGAAGAAGCATCTTTTGTTCTGGAGAACTTGGCCTGTTCACACATTACATAGAGAGACACATTCATTTTAATAAGAGCTGTGTAATGCTTAATTTCCCCTGCGGTAGCGCTGCAGGGAAACTGAGCACTTGTCAGGTTCCCCTACAGATTATAGCTGATCACTGATCGAGTAACAGCAGCAGGATCAGTGTATTGTTGGGGGAGCTTCCTAACAAAATCAGACACCCCCTTTAATTGCTCCTCAAGCTTTCTATTATTGTGACACATAGAAAGAAGAGATGGGTTCTTGAGGTTCTGTATGATATTTAGTAGTATAGTTTAACAGTCGACATAGAAAATTAAGGGCACCTTCAATAAGTCTATAGTTTCATAAGTATTCTTACAGTCAATGCATGTCATGAAGAGCGCCACCTCTCTATTATAGTCAGGTAGTACAATATATGTTGAATATTGTTGACACTTTGTAATGAAACGGGGTAGGGAGACGGACAGGTGCTAATCTACCTGCAACTCAGTCCCTGCCCACTTGCACGGCCCGTCCTAAGTGACGGCATACAACTGGGCGACGGTCCCTATGCTAAATAAGTGCAAGACAGACAACACAAGACAAGGGCACACAGAAGCAAGGGGGAAGCTGGGGCAGTGCCCACGGAAACACCGTGAGCAACAGGAGTGGTGAACGAGCCGAGTACGAGCCGAGTCAAACCAGGTGAGTACGTAGTAGCAAAATCAGAGCTGGAGAATAGTAAGTAAAGCCAGGGTCAAAGTAACAGCGGTCAATCAGGTAAATAGCAGGAATCGCAGAGCCAGGAAACCAGACAATCACAGGCAAGGAACATGCTGCAAGTGAGGGTATAAATAGACCAAGGGCGGGAGCTAGAATCGTCAGGCCAGGCTGTGATAGGTTCTCCCTCTCCTCAGCCTGCGCGCCTGAGTGGTAACAGATCGCGTCACTCTAGCAGACCTTGGAGCTGATGAAGGCTGATTAACCCCGGGCGTCGACACAGAACCTGTGTCTGGTAAACCCTTTACACACTTAGAATAATATATAGAGTTTTCATGGAAGCTGGTGCCATCAAAGCACCCTGGAGAGCCTCAACCAGCCTGTGATCCACCAACTGGACATCTCTGATCCATATTATCTATCTTGATTAAAGAATATCTTTACTAATAGAGGCAGAACAACAGATCTACTGATGTGCAACATGAATGAACGGCTTTTAATCATAATCATAATGCTGTGAAATCAAAGTGTGTAAAGGGAGGATGAAGCTGAGTTAGAGACAGTCAATGTAATATTTCAGTAGAAACTTTATTACACTGAGAATGTAGAGGGTCCTTTATTTCAATGTTTAACTCCTTCAACGCCGTAAGGTGAGTCTCCACCTTTTATCAATATTTAAATCTTATGTCCAAAATTCTGTGCTGATTAATTTCTCAATATATTATTTTAGTAGTTGGAACTTTGCTTTTTCTTATACACAGCTCCAAATCCCCAGCATAGACATAGATTTGAAAGATAAAATTCTGGCTCCTGCAGTCACCACTAGAGGGAGCTACATACTGTCTTATTATTGCATTCAATGTATAACAGTATAGGGTAAGCTCCTAAGCTCCCTCTAGTGGTGACTGCAGGCAGCTTGCATGTTATCTTTCGTCTATGCAGGAGATTTGGAGCTCTGTATCAGAAAAACGGTTATCAAGGGTGGACATTCACTTTAAGGACCAAGGGAATTTTCTCCTTTTTGCCGTCTCGCATTCGGTCAGCTAAAATTGTAATCTTTCTTTTTTTTAAACTACATAGCTGTTTGACACATTTTTTTGGTAACATTTTATGGGATATATAAGTTAACCCCTTCCCGACATTTGACGTATCCATACGCCAAAGTCGGGTAGGGGAAGTATGGAACGTGCTCACAGAGTGAACCCGCTCCATATGATGCCGGTGTCGGCTGTTTGTTACAGCCAACACTTCAGAGTAACTAGCGGCGTTCAAGGGAAAACAGCTCCTGATTTTCAGACGTTTTTTGAGCAACTCGCGATTTCGCTGCGTTTTTTACGGCCATTTTTGGAGCTGTTTTCATTGGAGTCAATGAGAAAACGGCTCCAAAAACATCCCAAGAAGTGTCCTGCACTTGTTTTGATGAGCCGTCATTTTACGCGCCGTATTTTGACAGCGACGCGTAAAATAAAGGCTTGAGGGAACAGAACATCGTAAAACCCATTGCAGGCAATGGGCAGATGTATGCAGGCGTATTGGAGCCGTCTTTTCAGGCGTAATTCGAGGCGTAAAACGCCTGAATTACGTCTGAAAATAGGTCGTGTGAACATACCCTTACACTTAGGTTTTTACTTGTAAAAGTAGTAAAATATAGAAAAAACTATATATATTTGGTATCGCCGTAATCGTATTGACCCGCAGAATAAAGTTAACATCTTGTTTTAATAGCAAAGTGAATTCCGTAAAAACGGCGTGCAAAAAACCATGGAGGAAACATTGTTTTTTTCATTTTCTACCCCACAAATAATTTTTTCTCCATTTCCCAGTACATTATACGGCAAAATAAATGGTGCTACGAAAAACTACAACTTGTCCCGCAAAAATCAAGCCCTCATAGGACTATATAGACGGAAAAATAAAGACGTTATGGCTTTTGGAAGGTGGGGAGGAAAAAACAAAAATGAAAATCTGAAAAAGGGCTGCGGCGGGAAGGGGTTAAATGTACAATTTAAAGGATTTTTTTTATTAAGGCAGAACACCGTTCACATTAATAGACATTATAACTTTATTGTATGGGATGTGATGAGTGCTGGGATATGCATATGTTTTTTGCTGTTTAGACATTTTTATTTAATAAAACATTATTTCTTTTAATCTTTTAAATAGAATTGTGTTTACTGATTTTTTCGTTGTGTCAATATTTATCTATTTCATTAATATTTTTTTTTAAAAATGTGAAAACATTTTTGTTCTATTGAGTCCCTGTTGACACAGTTTTTTGGTACGTTTTTTTGACACGAAAACCGTGTTTGAAACTGCGCTGAAAAATGGCCGGAAACGCCTCCCATTGATTTCAATGGAAGGCGAAGGCGTTTTTTTCCCACGAGCGGAAAAAAACGCTTGCGGGAAAAAGAAGCATCATGCTCTTTCTTCAGGCGTTTCCATCTCTGACTTCCCATTGACATCAGTGGTAGGCAGAGAAAGATTTTTCCGCTGCGTTCTTTGCCCGTGGTGCTCAATGGCCGCGGCTAGAAAACGCCACGAAAAACGCGGAAAAGAGAGTGCAGGCAGGTCAAAATCTGCCTCAACATTCCGGACGGAATGTTGAGGCAGATTTTTCTGCCTGCAAAAAACTCTGTGTGAACAGGCCCTAAATGAAACCTCCAGGTAAAAGTGAGACTCTGTGGTATCCCTGGTACAGTGCCTGAAGTAGCGGTGCAGGACACAGACACTCAAGGAACACCAAAGAGAGAATCCCTGTGCCATGCACGGCCCCTTCATGAATCACGCCCTGTACACAGTGTATAAGTTTCCCCTGGAGTCCTCCTTTAAAGATCTGGCCCACAGCTCCCCTTTAAAGCCAATGATCTTTACAACCCCTGTTACACAACCCCCCCACCACCTATAGATACTGAGCCCAGAAACTCCAGTAAATGATGGGATTGTCATTATTCAACCAGGATAACAGCAATTTAAAATGTTACTGCATTAAATTGCACTAAAACAAGTCGAGGCGTAATAGAAATACTATTACTGGGGCAGCGCTGGCCATAGGGCTGGCACTAAGTATAGGCGTGAAAACGTGGAAAGTGCTGATGCTGCGTTTATGGAAGCGGGGTATTTTTAGAATATGGGCAGATTCTCTATAGGATTGTTACTAATAAATTATATATAGCAGCAGAAAGAAAAGACTTTCCATAGGAGAACACTTAATAAATGATGTAGACGAGAACTGTTTCATAGTCAATTCAATCTGTACTATAGAATTCCTGTACATTATTTATATTATTCATTTTATTATTATTATTGTTGTATTATATTGAATGGTTTATAATAATAGGTCTCATGCAAAAATGTATATAGTCACACAGCCATATAGTCTATATGGGGTCATGTATTAAATAGGGTCTCCCCTTTTAGGATCGAGTGTCTCCAAGGTAAAGCTGATCAGAAACAATGGGACTTTATGCACTCAGCTGCTGTCACCAGGTGAATCAAAGTGAATGTGAATGTTGCTGCAGCGCCTCCGTAGGGAAAATAAAGCATTACATGGTGTCCAGTTTCAATGGCTGGGTGTCGAATAATTTTAAATGGAGCCGGTGATTGTCTAAAGCAGAACACTTGGTTTTGACTAATAGAAGAAGACACCCATAAGGGGTTCCCCTCTATCACCTCAACATGTGTCAATAGGGTTTTTTTTTTTATTTTTTTATAAAGGATTATCTTAGTCTCTGTTCACACTTGGGTCAAATACTTTACGTTAGGGTTTTTACAGCAACAAAAACACAGTCTGCAGCTCTATTCTTGCCATCAAAAATACCAGAATCGGGATGGAAACCCTACAGACACCATTATAAGTCATACTCTTTTATTCTATTGTCTTTACATAATTATAGAGACAGCGATCTTTCCTAAGCTTTTGCAATGGCAGTTTCAGAAATGTAATTTACAGCAAGTGTAGTGAGCATGCTCTGTGACATTTGCTGTGACCACTGTGCTGGGAAGGGGAGGAGGGAGGAGGAGCGGAGTTTTCCTCATCCTCTATTGTCAGTAGTGTGATCCTTGTATTATCTGTATCCAGCTTTATATTAGAGATGTTTTAACTTTTATTGTATACTTGCCCTTTGGGTGTAATGTGATGACTGCTGACCCTGCCCCAAGAGGGGAGGCCTCAGGGGCCAGTGTGATGCCCAGGTCATGAGCTTGCACATCAATCCTCTCCTACTTGCTCTGTCTCTCTTTTTGTCCGTATGTCTCAAAAGAGAGGGGAGTAATAGAAAGAGACAGCCGGCATTGCAAGAGAGTTCGAGCAGAACAACTGACGGGTTTACTGAGGCCAATTTATCAACATTTTTACATAGAAATTCCATTTGGGATTAGTGCAGCATGTCGAGCTGATTCTTAGAGCCTGACAAATGATGTTATTTATTAAAATAATGACTCATTATTTCGATTGTTTGGCAGCGTACGAGCGGAGCCTGGATCACAGGTTGTGGTGGCGTAAAGGTGCCAGTTTTCTGCTGGTGGGGTGGGATTCAGTAAAAGATTGCTTCCCAGCAAGAGGGACACCCCCTATAGGGAGACTTTCTCGCAAACCTTATTGTGGCAGTGAAAGCTGCTGCATGTCACATTTGTATTATGCAAGGAATATTAATACTTGTAATTTGTAGTCAGAAAATCTCAATCCTATTTGTTTAACGCATTCAGTAGGAGCAGAATTCAATGCCTCACTCCGGTGCTGAAATCCTCAACCTCACCGATCTGCTGGAACTGGGAAGAACGGAAACCATATTGACATTTCTATATTAATATTATATTAAAGGAAACAGTTCTAAAACCGACCTCAGTTATAACAGATGCATGGTGGCACGCAGAATTGACGGTTGACATATATCTGTGATAGGTGAGGGTCACAACCCTGGGTTGCCAACTATTGGGAGAATGAGGGGCCTGTAATTCCCTTTGTACCAAGCAAAATGGCAGACGGCATGTATCTCATAGGTGGCCTTTACACATTTGGGATCCCCACCTATCGGGATAATGAAGATCCTGTGACCTCCCTTGTACCAAGCAAAATGGCAGACAATATAGGATATCCCCTAAATTTCTCATAGGTGGCCATTACATCTTGGGGATCCTTACCTATTGGAAGAACAAGGGTCCTGTGACCCCTGTTTGCACCAAGCAAAATGGCCGATGGTGTAGGATATACCGTAAATATCTGATAGATGGCCTTTACATCTTTGAGATGCTTAAATATTGGAAGAACAAGAGTCTTGTGACCCCTTTTGTACCAAGCAAAATGGCCAATGGTATAAGATACACCATAAATGATTGGTGGGGGTTACACCTCTGGGATCCCCATCTATCAGAAGTATGGAGTCTCATTTGTGTCACAAAATAGCCAACAGTGTTGGATATGTCATAAATGTCTAATAGATGGCCTTCACACCTCTAGGGTCCCCACCTATCAGGAGAAGGGTCCCGTGACCTTCCTTAGTGCCAAGCACAATGGCTGATGGTTGTGGATATGCCATGAATGTCTGATAGATGAGGATTATACCACTGGGATTCCCACCTAGCATGACGGGGATCTCATTTGTGCAAACAAAAATGGCCGATGGAATTGGTTAAATTTTTGATAGGACGTCATTACACCTATGGGACCCCTACCTACAGGAAGAATTAAAGGGGTTCTGTGGGGACCACAAGTTATTAGCAGTGTAGTCACTGCAGTATGTGATACACTCGCTAATGTACATTCTGGTCCCCCGTCGTGCTGATTTTGAGATTTGTATAGATTATTATAGCGCTGACGGGGCACCGGAAGTCTAGTGGCACAGTCTTCCTTCATGACGACAAGACTCTTCGACATATGACCGGCCCCGCTGTAATCGCTGTACTACCGCTACTGCTTGTACATAGATTACAGCGGGGCCGGTCACATGGAGAAGAGTTGTATTGTCATGAAGGAAGACTCTGCCACTAGAATTCCGGTGCCCCGTCAGCGCTAAAAAAATCTATTCAAATCTCAAAATCAGCACGACGGGGGACCAGAATGTATATTAGCGAGTGTATCACATACTGCAGTGACTGTACTGCTAATAACTTTTCCGTAACTTCGATAGTAGTAAATGACAGTTACGGAAGCAGCGTAACATGCGACAGAGGCATAGCTAGGTTCTCCAGCACCCGGGGCAAAGATTCAGATTGGCGCCCCCCTTCTTCTTTCCCGACATCTCCTTCCCCCTCACCTTGTTTGCTTTCTCTACCAATGAATGAGGTGCAATTTTTTTTTTAACCATTTTTTTAACGTAACCCGAGCATAAAACAATTTCTACATTTTACAAGCAATATATATATAAGGGAGTTACCGTAACAATAAGCTGAAAGAAAATAAATGAAAGAGGCCACACATAGCCCCTGGCATGCGAGCTACGCTGTTTGTGTAAGTGCCGTTCAGTTCTATGGGGCTTAAGGACACAGCATAGCTCAGCGACCTATGCTGTTTTCCCCTTCACGGTCGGAAATCAGCCAGAACACAAAGAGGTACAACGGGATTTAGGGGCCCCTTTCTAGAGAGAAGTGTGGGTCCCAGAGGTGGGACCCGCATCTATCTGACATTAATGACATATCCTATGGATATGTCATAAATGTCCCTCGTGGCAAAATCCCTTTAAACGGATATGCCAACAATGTGCGATCGACTGGTGTTTGACCAATGTGACCCCTGCCAGTCTAGAATAAAGGGACAGTGGCGTTAGGAAAATACCATTTTGATGGCTTTGCTCAGAATTTTTCGGACCTGACAGGACACAGCAGAGCTGCTGCCACTTTGTTTTAGCGATCACTGTGGATTACCACTGATTGGGCATTGATGGCATATTCAAAACACCAAGACAACCCCTTTAAATGCCCCAGACTTGTGTGCAGGTACAGTTTCGCAAAAAGACAATGCCCCCCCCAGCTCCTAAGGTCATTATCGGTAATAACATCTATACAATGGAATTATCTCCATATCCATCTCCAGACAGAGGTAATAATGAAAGTGTCCCTTTAAATGAGCACTCAACCTATTCCTCCGTTCCACTCAGATCTTCAATTTCTTCTGCTGGTAATTTACCTTGACCTAGATATAAACCTTCCTTTGTGTTCCACATATAGTCCAATATTTTATATATGTAAAAAAATACCAGGCAATATCGCCCCTTTAATTATAGAGAAGACTCTACCTCAGACTCTCTAGAGATCAGATTGTTCTCTGTGTTATATTAGTACAATTACTATGCTCTACGGTCTATTGGATTGGCATTACCCCCTCCCCCACCTGCTCACCCCCTCTGTCCATAGCCCAGTGAGGGGCACATGGTGAGGATATCATTGTGTCATCTCATTTACTTACAGAGAGGCCGGCTCTGGAAATGTGATTTATGAATTTTGATAGAGCGTGAAAGCTCCAAGAATATGGAAAGGTCAATTGGTATATTGGATTCGCAATAAAAGATAAATATTCAGCTCCTCCTGGTATGATCCTTAATAGGCTCTCAAGGAGATCTGCATCCTCATGTGGGATTCTCCATGCTGCCGGATCTTCAGAAATAAATACTTAGGGACAGGGAGATAAGATTGGATGAAGGAACGAGATCTGCTCGGACATTGGAGAATTTCTCAGCCTCGTTATTTGCTTTGTTATTTCTTTCTGTTTTTGAGAAAATGTCTTTTACAGAGACGTGAGATGTGACGGGGAGAGGGGGATGATTAGGAAACCTAGAAGGGGACCGCAGATACTGTAGCCCTAACACAACAAGTGCCCACCATCCGTCCAATCCAGGGAGAAGTGAGGTCTGGTGCGTGTGGATCTCTCTTCCTCCGAAGGACAATGTTACCCAGGGGTCAATGTTACCCAGGGGACAATGTTACCCAGGAGACAATGTTACCCAGGGGACAATGTTACCCAGGGGTCAATGTTACCCAGGGGTCAATGTTACCCAGGGGACAATGTTACCCAGGGGTCAATGTTACCCAGGGGACAATGTTACCCAGGGGTCAATGTTACCCAGGGGTCAATGTTACCCAGGAGTCAATGTTACCCAGGGGACAATGTTACCCAGGGGTCAATGTTACCCAGGGGACAATGTTACCCAGGGGTCAATGTTACCCAGGGGACAATGTTACCCAGAGGTTTGCTATTTCCTTCCATGTTTGCTTAAAAGGGTTTCCTTCTTCAATTTATAGCATGTTAATAGGATCTTCCATAACATGTTGTTTGTTGGGGATCCGACCTCTGGGACCGTCATAATCAATAGAGAGAAGGGTTATAGACCTAGCAAAGCTCAGAGGGGCCTTCAGAATTCCCTCCGTCCATCTGTCTATCTATCTTTCTAATATCTATCTATTTCATATCTGTATATATCTTTCTCGTATCTATCTATCTATCTATCTATCTATCTATCTATCTATCTATCTATCTATCTATCTATCTATCTATCTATCTATCTATCTATCTATCTATCTATCTATCTATCTTCTAGCACACAAGAAAATAGTGACAGCACTCTGCGAACACAAATGCCACCTAAACACAATTAATAAATAAATAATTATGCATTGCAGCTGAATTTACTTACAATAGTGAAGTTCTTAGTGCACATTTTGATCAAATTGTGTGAGCCCACCTGCCACGACAAGGCAACCTCACTTATAAGGTGGGTTCCTACACTGAATATACACCTCTATTCTGGGTCTACGCCTGCAGAATATACTCGGGGAAGGTAGGAACCAGCTTTAAAATCACCTTAGGGTGGAATGGGTGCAGTGCAAGACTAAACATGGAGGCAGTCACTACCCTCACATATATACAATACACATGTGCTAAGAACCTCACTATTGTATGTAGATTCAGCAGTAATGCATATCTATCTATCTCATATCTATCTATCTATCTATCTATCTATCTATCTATCTATCTATCTATCTATCTATCTATCTATCTATCTATCTATCTATCTCATATCTATCTATCTATCTCATATCTATCTATCTATCTCATATCTATCTATCTATCTATCTATCTATCTATCTATCTATCTATCTATCTATCTATCTATCTATCTATCTATCTATCTATCTATCTATCTATCTATCTATCTATCTATCTATCTATCTATCTATCATTGCTTATGAACGCTAGGTATTGCTAATATGAAGTATAAAATATATGTAAACGCTCTATTGGACAGAGTTTACCGTTCCATTTACAAACATTAAAAGTCAAATAATGAACCTCGCCAACTGTTTCCGAAAATAAAATATGTTCCCTCCGGCCCCCGATCCATGAACACGTCGCTCGTGGCTTTTGTGAATTTTTTCTTCCTCTGATGAATTGTTGAGTTATGTTTTTTTTTCTCTGCCTTTTTAAAGCCGTGTTTGTAAATAGCGCTGTATACGTCGCCCGCGCGGCTCCCCTGGCACTGTATGGCATTGAGTAGGTTGTATATTTAATCGTGTAATAAAGATTATCCATGTAAAAAGAAGGGAACAGCCGGGAGAGCGGCATCTCTCCGGAGACGAGATGAAAGTTGTGTAGTAGTTTTATCACAGAGCGTCCATCTGACTTACGGGATGGAGGGTTTAATTCAGCGTATTTGTCAACCAGCGGCTTTTTAACGCCGGTAACTGGTAAAAAGAGCGTGGGGAACAGCTGTGTGGCTCCAGAATAGCATTTCCCATCCATATGTGGCCTAGTTTTCCGAGTGTTACACATGACTACAAGATAAACCTTTTGTGTGCGCTCTGTCATCTGTCTAGGAACCGCGCAAAAAAAAAAATGAGAAAAGAAAAACTGGGTCATTCACAGATAGAGCGGAAATCTGCTAAGGACCCCTCAAGATAAACACATTCTTATGCTGCCGTCTTCCTTCGAGCTTTTATCAATTTCACATACGGCTCCTTCCAAGTGACCCGGCAGAATGCACATCTATCTTACATAAAGCCGTATTATCGGAGATCTGCTTAATTGTCATAGAGAGATGTAGCAGAGCTGAGTCTTCTATACCAGAGTCAATAATTTGCGCTGTTATGCGTTTCTAATTCTAACACCTAATGCTGGGGTTTCACAGCGACAAATCGCACGCAATGTGTTGAAATGTGATCTATCTATCTGTCTGTCTATCTATCTATCTATCTCACAAGAAAATGGTGACAGCACTCTGCCAATACCAATGGCATCTAAACACTATAAATAAATATGCATTGCTGCTGAATCTACTTACAATAGTTAGCGCACATTTTGATCAAATTGTGTGAGCCCACCTGCCACGACAAGGCGACCTCTATAAGGTGGGAACCTACGCTGCACAAACTCCCAGAACTGGGACTAAGCCTACATATACCTGGGGATGGTAGGAACCAGCATTAAACTAATTAAAATCACCCAGGGCAGAATGGGAGGAGTGCAAGGTCAAAAATGGAGGCAGTCACTAACCCCACATATGTGCAATACATAAAAATCCAAAAGTTTGATCATCTATCTATCTAGTGCGCTGTCGCCATTTTCTTGTCTGCCGTATATTTGCAGTCACAGGTGTTCTTGCACCTGCATACACGTTTTGTATCATTTTGTTGGAATGTTCTGTTCAAACCTTTGTGCTGTTTATGTGATTCTCAGGGTATGTGCACACACACTAATTACGTCCGTAATTGACGGACGTATTTCGGCCGCAAGTACCGGACCGAACTCAGTGCAGGGAGCCGGGCTCCTAGCATCATAGTTATGTACGACGCTAGGAGTCCCTGCCTCGCTGCAGGACAACTGTCCCGTACTGAAAACATGATTACAGTACGGGACAGTTGTCCTGCAGCGAGGCAGGGACTCCTAGCATCGTACATAAGTATGATGCTAGGAGCCCGGCTCCCTGCACTGTGTTCGGTCCGGTACTTGCGGCCGAAATACGTCCGTCAATTACGGACGTAATTAGTGTGTGTGCACATACCCTTATATGTGGGGTTAGTGACTGCCTCCATTTTTGATCTTGCACTTCTCCCATTCTGCCCTGGGTGATTTTAATTAGTTTAATGCTGGTTCCTACCATCCCCAGATATATATGTAGGCTTAGTCCCAGTTCTGGGTGTATGTGCAGCGTAGGTTCCCACCTCATAGAGGTCGCCTTGTCGTGGCGGGTGGGCTCACACAATTTAATCAAAATGTGCGCTAAGAACCTCCCTATTGTAAGTAGATTTAGCAGCAATGGATGTTTATTTATATTTAGTGGTTCAGGTGGCATTAGTGTTCACAGTGTGCGGTCACCATTTTCTTGTGTATCTATCTATCTATCTATCTATCTATCTATCTATCTATCTATCTATCTATCTATCTATCTATCTATCTCATATCTATCTATCTCATATCTATCTATCTATCTATCTCATATCTATCTATCTATCTATCTATCTATCTATCTATCTATCTATCTATCTATCTATCTATCTATCTATCTATCTATCTATCTATCTATCTATCTCATATCTATCTATCTATCTATCTATCTATCTATCTATCTATCTATCTATCTATCTATCTATCTATCTATCTATCTATCTATCTATCTATCTATCTATCTATCTATCTATCTATCTATCTATCTATCTCATATCTATCTATCTATCTATCTATCTATCTCATATCTATCTATCTATCTATCTATCTATCTATCTATCTATCTATCTATCTATCTATCTATCTATCTATCTATCTATCTATCTATCTATCTATCTATCTATCTAATCTGTGTCAGGAGTCTGGGGAAGCTGGGTGACAATCCATTTGGGACTGTTATTGTAACCATATTGGTTGTCACCAAGTTTTTCCAGGAACAAATAGAAAAAAATTAATAAAATTGTAAGGCTGGGTTCACACGACCTATTTTCAGACGTAAACGAGGCGTATTATGACTCGATTCACGCCTGAAAATAGGGCTACAATACGTCGGCAAACATCTGCCCATTCATTTGAATGGGTTTGCCGACGTACTGTGCAGACGACCTGTCATTTACGCGTCGTCGTTTGACAGCTGTCAAATGATGACACGTAAAATGACTGCCTCGTCAAAGAAGTGCAGGACACTTCTTTGGACGTTTTTGGAGCCGTTTTCTCATAGACTCCAATGAAAACAACTCCAAAAACGGACGTAAAAAACGCTGCGAAAACGCAGCGAAAAACGCCGCGAAAAACGCGAGTTGCTCAAAAAACGTCTGAAAATCAGGGGCTGTTTTCCTTTGAAAACAGCTCTGTATTTTCAGACGTTTTTGGTCACTACGTGTGCACATACCCTAAGGGTATGTTCACACGACAGCGTCCGTAACGACTGAAATTACGGGGATGTTTCCAGGAGGAAACATCCCCGTAATTTCAGCCGTAACGGCATGTGCAGGCGCTTGAACGCCGCATCTATTACGGACGTAATTGGCGCTGCTATTCATTGGAGTCACTGAATAACGGCTCCAATTACGCCCCAAGAAGTGACAGGTCACTTCTTTGACGCGGGTGTCCATTTACGCGCCGTCTTTTGACAGCGGCGCGTAAATATACGCCTCGTGTGAACAGACAAATGTCAGCCCATTGATTTCAATGGGCAGATGTTTGTCAACGCTATTGAGGCGTATTTTTCGGACATAATTCGGGGCAAAAACGCCTGAATTACGTCCGTAATTAGTGTGTGTGCACATACCCTAAGAATTTTAAAAAAATCAATAGAAGAGGGAGTTTACTTATTATTTTTACATTATTTTTGTGACAACCATGAATGGCACTTCCTATGCTATTTTTTTACCCAGCTTTCTCAAGCACTGAATGGCAAACGTGCCTTGAATATGTTGTGATACTTGCAGGAAGATGGATGTTTTACTAAAACAAACTTAGCAGATTTGTCATTTGGGAGTCAATGATAATGAATGGTGACACGGAAGTCATATTAATTGTCACCCAGCTTTCCCAGATATACCCAAGCGATGTCTAAACAACAGCCAAGGACCAGCCAAGGACTTTACCGGGGATCATTTTGTTTTCTAATTTAGTTTACATGCAGTCCTTATGACTATAAAATTGGTTGGGCCAAACAGCAAACTCAGCTCTGCTACATCTGACAAATACGACTCTGCTTCGTCTGTATATCCCTGAACAGGATTTCACATCCCGTCCCAGCAATATCCTGTACGCATGATTTATAATTTAGTAAGGATAAATAGTGAGCACATTGTGTGATGCGCGCGGCGAGGATTTCTCGCTTTACCTCACTGAAATGTCTCCTCTCTTGGGGTTTGTCATTGAGTAATAAACTCGACGCGTTTTACTTTTTCATCAACATTGAATGCCGGGTTTTTTTCCTCTGCAAGCTTGGATAACTTATGAAGCGGAGGGGCGCGCAAATGTAACTCCGCAAATTAGTGTGGACCCTTCAGCGCAGCGCGCTCCAACTAATTACTTATTACAGTCATCTCTGAGGTAGAACTGGAAGGCTCCAAAAATAGGCACGAGGCACGGGAGGGCTCGATATTTCACTGTCGTGGCTATTAGCAGTTGTGGGGCCAGTCATGTTTATATGTATGAAGGTCATTTAGCTATAGATGCTGTTCACACTATGCAGACCTGCCTATACTACGTCTACAGCAGAGGACCATGTGTAGGAATCATTGCCGTCTCTTTTAATGGGGTTATTTTAATAAAGTCGCCCTGTCCATATGGCAAATAGACATCATAGAGATGGGCAGGGGCGTAACTAGGAAAGACTGGGCCCCATAGCAAACTTTTGACTGGGGCCCCCCCTCCCCTGGGTGTCACATAACCCCCCCCCCCTGATAGTGCCTTTTTTACAGCCCCCCCTGTAGATAACGCCATACAGTCCCCTCTGTAGATAACGCCATACAGCCCCCCTGTAGATAACGCCATACAGTCCCCTCTGCAGATATCTACAGAGGGGGCTGTATGGCGTTATCTACAGGGGGGCTGTATGGCGTTATCTACAGAGGGGGCTGTATGCCGTTATCTACAGAGGGGGCTGTATGGCGTTATCTACAGAGGGGGCTGTATGCCGTTATCTACAGAGGGGGCTGTATGCCGTTATCTACAGAGGGGGCTGTATGCCGTTATCTACAGGGCGGTCTGTATGGCGTTATCTACAGAGGGGGCTGTATGGCGTTATCTACAGGGGGCTGTATGCCGTTATCTGCAGGGGGGGCTGTATGGCGTTATCTACAGGGGGCTGTATGGCGTTATCTACAGGGGGCTGTATGCAGTTATCTACAGAGGGGGCTGTATGGCGTTATCTACAGGGGGGGATGTATGGCGTTATCTACAGGGGGGGGGCTGTATGGCGCTATCTACAGAGGTGGCTGTATGGCGTTATCTACAGGGGGCTGTATGGCGTTATCTACAGGGGGCTGTATGGCGTTATCTACAGAGGGGGCTGTATGGCGTTATCTACAGGGCTGTATGGCGTTATCTACAGGGCGGTCTGTATGGCGTTATCTACAGGGGGCTGTATGGCGTTATCTACAGGGGGCTGTATGCCGTTATCTACAGAGGGGGCTGTATGGCGTTATCTACAGGGGGCTGTATGGCGTTCCCTGCAGGGGGAGGCTGTATGGCGTTCCCTGCAGGGGGGGCTGTATGGCGTTCCCTGCAGGGGGGGCTGTATGGCGTTCCCTGCAGGGGGGGCTGTATGGCGTTCCCTGCAGGGGGGGCTGTATGGCGTTCCCTGCAGGGGGGGCTGTATGGCGTTCCCTGCAGGGGGGGCTGTATGGCGTTCCCTGCAGGGGGGGCTGTATGGCGTTCCCTACAGGGGGGGCTATATGGCATACAGCCCCCCCCCCTGTAGGTAACGCCATACAGCCCCCCTGTAGAGAATGCCATACAAAGCCCCCCCCTGTAGGGAACGCCATACAGAGCACCCCCCCTGTAGGGAACGCCATACAGCGTTCCCCCTCCCAAAAAATGCGACTTACAGCGTGTCTGACAAAAGACATGTATCCCCTATCCACAGGATAGGGCATACATGTGTGATCGCTGGCAGCGATAGGGAGAACGGGGGACTGAAAGTCCCCCTAAAGTTCTCCATGACTGACCTCTGACTTCCGGCGTCTGCGCAGCTCACTAAAAATGAAAGGAGCGCTGGTCACGCATGCGCACAAGCGCGACCGGCGCTCCATTCATTTCTACGGAGCTGCCGACACAGACCCCGGAAGTCCGAGGTTTGTGATGGAGAACTTCAGGGGACTTTCAGTCCCCCGTTCTCCATATCGCTGCCAGCGATCACACATGTATCCCCTGTCCTGTGGATAGGGGATACATGTCTTTTGTTTAATGGCAGAGCGGGGAGATACCTCCCTGCTCTGCCGTAGTGTTCAGTGGCGTCCCGCTGTAGCAGCCATAGCGGCTGCTAGCGGAGCCTCCGGCCATGGTGGGGGCCCGTGCCGGCGGGCGACACGGGCCCCCCCATGCCGCGGGCCCCGTAGCAGCCGCTACTGCTGCTACGGCGGTAGTTACGCCACTGGAGATGGGTCTTTCGCTCGGGACCCTCCTCTATGAGCCAGAGTGGGGAGCAGCTCTCTTAAGTCATGTAATACTGTATTTCCCCTGTAGTGGCCGCTGTTTGGTGATGGCTTTCTGGTTGTTGCTGTTTTTGCCCGGGGCAAAAACGGCATCGGGGTTGTGTGTAATGTAATATTTTATTTTTTATATATATTTTTATGCGCCGTTCACCGTACGCTATAAATAACATATTTGCTTTATTATACGGGTTATTACTATTATAGGGATACCAAATATGATTTATGTTGTGCCCACTTTTTACCATAATACATTTGAATATTTATGTATTCCACCGTATTATTAGGTTCTGTTCACACTAGCGTCATGGCTTCCGATGCAAGAAATCCTGACGGATTGACTTATAATGGGGTCTGTCAGGGTTCCGGTACTTTTGATGGGAAGAATAGCGCTGCAGACTAAGCTATCAGGGGTGTAGCTATCGGAGGGTGCACCGGTAGAAATCACACCCTGGCACCTCTGCTACATAAGAAGACACCAGTGTTATAATTGGCACATGGTTGTGGGCGCCTTGATACAGACTTTGGCTGGGATTGCCCCAGCGTGGGTATATAACGGGTTAAAGGGTCACTAAACCAAAATTCTGGGGTAGGGATTATTCTGGTTTCTATGTCAGAATCCTGCAGCCCGCTTCTCCCGATCATAAAATGGCTGATAACAGGGAACAATAGATTGTATGCAACTGCATAGCTAATCTTTAGATCTATGTGCCTTTGAAATCGTTTTTTAGTTGAATAATGAAAAGTTTCACAACTTTCTATTGCACTTTGTGTTTTAATTCCTCTGCTTGATGTCAGTGAATAGGTATTTGTGAACCTAATATTCCTCAAAGCTGAGAGTTTGCTACAATTGTATCCAGTGAAATTAACAGCCCGGACCCCTATAAGAAGGCCAGCCACAACCTCCTCGGGTCAACATGAAGTATATCGGGACAGTGGGACTCGAGTCCCTAGTTGGACACCACTGATGTAGAACATGGTCCCCTCAAAAAAGGCAGTATTCTTCAAAAAGTAGTAGATGTTTGGTGGCATCCATTATCATGAAAATATTTAATTTCACCCTTAATTGTAAAATTGGTGCAATATTTTCTGTCAGTGTAAGTGCCAGTCCTTACTGTAGTCCTAGAATTCTATTCATGAACCAGGAAGATCAGGATGAACAGAGTGCTATGTCTCATTCAGAAAGGAGAGTGTTGGAAACAAAGCCGGGAGCCGGACTATTTTTTTTTTTAATCCTAAATCCTGTGACTCAATTTCTTCATCAGCCCCCTCCCCTAGCTGCGCCCCTGTATGGGACGTAATATACAGCATGCTCCTTACTAACCAGAGAAGAAGAAGCACTCACTGTTCATTTCTTCCTCACCTGTACTCCTTCCTCGTGCTAGTGACCTGTATTTCCCTGCCTGTGCCAGTCTTAACTGTAGTTCTAGAATTCTATTCATGCACCAGGAGGCTCAGGATGAACAATATGTCAAATTATATGCCTACGAGATGTTGGGATAACATATATATTATAGAAATGTGACGTTATAGGCGAGCCTTAATGTTAGATAATATGTTCCAAGGTTTACATATTTACACAAGCCAATTTTGTGGCATTTTTTGTCACGATATTTGCAAAATCCTGGAAAACTCACCCCAAAACCAGTCTCCTTTTCAGTTTTTTGAGAATTGTGAACCATATAGGAAGAATCACTTGCTGTTAATTCATTTTCCACCTGTTGTTCCTCCTCCTGCCGCGTGCCTGGACCTCTGCCCCTGTATTTGGGCAGGCAGCCTGCGCTGCGGTGTGTCCCTTTATCAGCCCACGATGGAGACAGCTGGCGGCCTGCGATTACCAGAGAAGGTAATGGCTTATTGACTGACTCACATCAAAGGAGCGTCATTCACTTCACGACAGGAAAATGAGTGACAAGTTGATAAGAGTCTCACCTGTACTCCGCGGACGGCGTCGAATGGCAGAATTAAGATTCACTTCTGAAAGTTGCTTTTTACTGGAGAGTTTCTGGAGAATTCAATATACAGAGTGTAAATAGGGCCCTATAGGAAAAATGTAAATCGGGCCCCTACCTGCTGGTGACCGTGCCCCTTGTCAGAGGTGTCATTTGGAGCTCCTGGGACACAATACAAACTATCTGACAAGGGTTAGGCAGGATAGGCAGTCACCTATGGCACCCCTGCCAAGGGGGCCACAGCACAATGCCCCTAAACTTGATGATAATCCTTGGCGCTCACACAGTTCAGTTCTGATCATATAGAAAGATAATTCCGTCTATTCTGTTGGATTGGTGTCTATATCTGTCTCGGGGGAAGATATGGTTATCACCCGGCATTCCCGGATTCCAGGATGGAGCATCTTGGGTGGATTTGGTTGGCATTAATGGGGGCATTAAGAAATCATAGTAGTCGCAGTGGCTAATACTTAAGAGGGGCACTGTAGTTATTACCGTTGGGAATATTGTGGCTGGCACAATTAGGGGCACTGTGGTCGGTAGTGATAGGGGCCCTATGACATGGTGACAATGGGGGTCACTGTGGATGTTATTTATAGGGGGCGTTGTAGCTGGTATTAGTTGGGGCAATAGGTTTGCCATTCATAGGGGGCATATTGCTGGCACTAACAAGTGCACCATGGATGGAACTCAAGAGAGGCACTGCGGTTTTCACTGTTTGGGGGCACTGTGGCTGTCACTGTTTGGGGGCACCGTGACTGTCACTGTTTTGGGGCACTGTGGCTGTCACTGTTTGGGGGACACTGTGGCTGTCACTGTTTGGGGGGCACTGTGGCTGCCACTGGTTGGGGGTACTGTCTGTCACTGGTCGGGGGCACTGTGGCTGTCACTGCTTGGGGGCACTGTGGCTGTTTCTGTTTGGGGGCACTGTGGCTGTTTCTGTTTGGGGGCACTGTGGCTGTGACTGTTTGGGGGCACTGTGGCTGCCACTGTTTGGGGGCACTGTGGCTGTCACTGGTTGGGGGCACTGTGGCTGTCACTGTTTGGGGGGCACTGTGGCTGCCACTGGTTGGGGGCACTGTGTCTGTCACTGCTTGGGGGCACTGTGGCTGTCACTGTTTGGGGGCACTGTGGCTGTTTCTGTTTGGGGGCACTGTGGCTGTTTCTGTTTGGGGGCACTGTGGCTGCGACTGTTTGGGGGCACTGTGGCTGCCACTGTTTGGGGGCACTGTGGCTGCCACTGTTTGGGGGCACTGTGGCTGTCACTGTTTGGGGGCACAGTGGCTGTCACTGTTTGACGGGCACTGTGGCTGTCACTGTTTGATGGGCACTGTGGCTATTTCTGTTTGGGGGCACTGTGGCTGTCACTGTTTGGGGGCACTGTGACTGTTTCTGTTTGGGGGCACTGTGGCTGTCACTGTTTGGGGGAATTGTGGCTGTCACTGTTTGGGGGCACTGTGGCTGTTTCTGTTTGGGGGCACTGTGGCTGTTTCTGTTTGGGGGCACTGTGGTTACTGTTTGGGGGCACTGTGGCTGACTGGATAGTGACACTGATATGGGGGAGGGATTTTGGCTTGTTGTGCCCATACCACTGTTCTCTTATGTGGCATAACTGAGGTACCAGAGCTGAGGTTTAGCTGCACCCTCTGCCCGCTCTATGCCACCTAGACCTGACATTTGCTTGACCCACCCAGTTATATATATTTTTGGAGAAAATCAGTTTTTTCCTCCTGGGGTCAGTAAATATGTTATTGTTCTACCCTGTCAAGTTCTTTAAAATTCTATTCGGCCCTAAATCAGTTTCTGGTAATTCTGGGTGATATCTAATCCAGTCGCTATTACAGTTCCGTCCCTATTTGCCATTCAGCTTTTCCAGATTCCAGACTGGATCCCTTTTTCCACATATTACTGTATAACAAGCTACATTTGCTCTCCAGATGGTGAGGCTGAGTGAGCTGTAATGTAGTCGTATTCTTATCACCCAGCTTTCCTAGAAACAGATAGAACAGAAACGTTTGAATATTGATTTTAGGGGGTTCACAGCCGTGCTCATGATACAGGTGACTGTGACTCCAGGTGACTGAGCTATTGCACTGGTCTCAGTTATCAGGGTTTATTGTATGGAGTCGTTCACATTACACTTCTGCGCACATCTGACAACCTGGGGAGCAGGAGATTTTTTATTCTTCTCAGCGACCTCATATATTTCCCTTCAAATTAATGTGCAAAGAAATCGATGTCACCAGAGAGATATATGCATGACTTGTCCGCACTGGTGGGCGCAGGAAGTTGACTCCCGTAGGTTTACATTTGTGGCAGGACATTGTTATCGGTGGGGGACGTCATAGACCTTGTAGAAGCTCTTAAAGGGGACGTCTGGTTTGAAAAACCCATTTTTTTTATATCCTGTTATGTAATCCTGAATTAATAGAGGGACGTCTTCCAACCAGAACCCATGCCCATACACTTACAATAGGTGTTGGCCTACAAGGTCCAGGCCGCATTCCTCCCAACTATGAAGTATAGTAAAGAGGGACAACTAAAGCTGACACATTTTTTCCATGAAGCCACGCCTCTAACCCTGCCTAAACCCCGCCCATACACACCCAGTTCAGGCCACACAGTACCATGCTCCCATAGTGCCTCTCCACATTGTAATGCCCCTATAGAACCCCCACACAGTATAATACCCCATAGTGCCCCCACACATTATAATACCCCATAGAGTCTTCCCACACAGTATAATGCCCTATAGTGCCCCCACACAGTATAATGCCCTATAGTGCCCCCACACAGTATAATGCCCTATAGTGCCCCCACAGAGTATAATGCCCCATAGTGCATCCCACAGAGTATAATGCCCCATAGTGCATCCCACACAGTATAATGCCCCATAGTGCCGCCACAGAGTATAATGCCCCCACACCGTATAATACCCCATAGTGCCCCCACACAGTACAATGCCCCGTAGCACCCCCACACAGTACAATACCCCATAGGGCCCCCATACAGTATAATACCCCATAGGGCCCCCATACAGTATAATACCCCATAGGGCCTCCACACAGTATAATAGCCCATAGTGCCCCCACACAGTATAATAGCCCATAGTGCCCCCACACATTATAATGCCACATAGTGCCCCCACACAGTATAATGCCACATAGTGCCCCCACACAGTATAATGCCACATAGTGCCCCCACACAGTATAATGCCACATAGTGCCCCCACACAGTATAATGCCACATAGTGCCCCCACACAGTATAATGCCCCACAGTGCCCCCACACAGTATAATGCCCCACAGTGCCCCCACACAGTATAATGCCCCATAGTGCCCCCACACAGTATAATGCCACATAGTGCCCCCACACAGTATAATGCCACATAGTGCCCCCACACAGTATAATGCCACATAGTGCCCCCACACAGTATAATGCCACATAGTGCCCCCACACAGTATAATGCCACATAGTGCCCCCACACAGTATAATGCCCAATAGTGCCCCCACACAGTATAATGCCCCACAGTGCCCCCACACAGTATAATGCCCCATAGTGTCCCCACGCAGTATAATGCCCCATAGAGCCCTCCCACACAGTATGATGCCTTCATAGTACCTAATAAAATAAAATACTCACCTAACCCGTTCCCATGATAATTGGAGGAGATCCCAGATGGGCCGGCATCAGAAAGGGAATGCTGGAGCAGTGAACTGACGGCTCCCTGCTCCACTATTAAAGTAATCTGTATCTACATCTTAAAACCGGGACATGCTACGGGCCACCTGGGACAGCGGGACCCCGCCTGGAATCCGGGACGGTTGGGAGGAATACAGGCCCAGGTGGTGTAAGGCCTAGGCAGCATAGACGTAGAAAAGATGGTATGGAGACCAGGAGTAGTGGCAAAACAAATTCTTTACTCAAACCGGTGATATCTCCCAACTGGTCACAGCAGACAACAAATTGACCGTCCGACCAGATTAAGTCTGAATAAATTTGCCGCAAATTGTAACATGCCCCGATTGCCCTGAAAACTAATTTCTGTCTTCTAGGAATGTATCCAACCCGATACATAAATATATATGCGGGATAAATATACGGGAAGGTGTCCGTCGTCAATAGAAATGAATGAGTCCGTAATTACGAACTACAATTACGGCCCACAATTACGGACAAATTCTACGGTCGTGTGCATGGGGCCTTAGTCACAGCAAAAAGCATCTGTTACCCAGGAGGACCGCCCATTGATTTCAATAGGAACTATGTAATGCCTAATTTCACCTGTGGTGGCGCTGTATGGATATTCCACACTTGCTGCCAGGTTCTCTTATAGATAAAATGGGTTGTCTGGGATCAGAAAAAAAGGTGCTCTATGGGCTGTATCTAGTATTGCAGCTAATATTCATTCAATCGAAAGAGGCTGAGCTGCAATACCATAAATAGCCCATAGAGTGGCGCTGTTTCTGATTAAAAAAATTAATAATCGGACGCTTTTTTCTAACCCTGGACAACCCCTTTAAAACCAAAACCCCCTTTAATTTTCAGTCTATCTGGTCTCTGTTTGCTATGCAGTTATGTAGAACCTATTGTCCCCTGTTATCAGCCAATTTGTGCTAGGAAGAGGGTGATTGTTGCGTCCTTCACAAGGATCACTAATTGAAATGCCAGATAATATCTTCCCCTATAGGTTTACTGTTCCTTTAAATAAACTTTTGAAAAGAGTGGCACATGAATGGCAGTGGCTTTGCCCCGGCAGACTCCGACACCTCTCATTCTACAAGGCTGGGCAAAGATGTGCCATTTATGTACGAGCCTCATTCATGGAATATGATAATTGCAGCGTCGCTACCTTCTGTCTGTTTCATCGCTACAAAGAAACTCTAGACGGCTCTAAACAGATGGAGAGCGCGGTCCCCAGTCACCACATGTCTATGCGCCGGAGTCTCCGTAACTAGCGGCAGCCGGCCTGTTTTCCTAACAGCAACTCGATATCTGACACATTCGTCGCCTGATAACATGATAACAGAGGACAACGCTGCCCATTTACACAACTAATCGCTAACGACACTAACTCCGTGTATGAGCCATTAAAACAATTACATCTGAGCTTGTCCTCGCTGCCCTTTTACAACATGGCAGATCTGGGCTGCACTACGTCTGAGAGTCTATCAGGGGCAAGCGTTTATGAATAAATCGAGATCCGGGCAACAAAACGCAGAACTTAAAGGGGTTGTCCAGTTTCAGCAAATGAATGTTAATATTTGTGTAATTAAAAATTATAAAATTTTTCCAATATACGTTCTGTATACATTCTTCACGGTTTTCAAGATCTCTGCTTGCTGTTATTTGGTAGGAACATTCATTGTTTACTTCCAGTGGATAAAAAGCTGTCCAAGGTCATGTGATGGACACACAGGTTTATGGCTCTTTAGGGTATGTTCACACGCTGAGCCCAAAAGGTCTGAAAATACGGAGCTGTTTTCGAGGGAAACTTCACATCACACATCTTAAGGGCTCATTCAGACGAGCGTAATACTCGTCCGTGTGCTGTGCGTTGAAATAACTGACCGCACACGGACCCATTCATTTCAATGGGGCTATTCACACATGCGTGAGTCTTCCTGCAGCGAGTGTCTGTTGCGTGAAACTCACTGCATGTCCTATATTGGTGCGTTATTGCGCTCCTAGTCGCCCATTGAAGTCTATGGGTGCTTGAAAACCACGGACAGCACACGGACGACATCTGTGTGCGGTCCGTGTTTCACGTATCAGTTATAAAGAAATGCAGACGAGGTTTCATACCTACAAGACAATGGGCCAATGGAAACTGCGGATACACCTCCGTCTGACATCCGTAATTTGCGGAAGCGTTGCTAAGCGACGATTGGACGTTTTCCTTGCACTTTTTTTATATAATCCGCATTTTGCGGATGACATTTCATCCCTAAAGTACAGACCACGGTGTCGGGAATTTGCGGACCAGAAAAACACCACGGTCATGTACATGAGGCCTAAGAAGTTTTTGTCACAATGATATTAAAAACTGTCTCTTATGCTCGCATTCATATGGCGCTTTTCCCACCACTGACACTTTTTATATATTAGCTCTTCGTTTTCCACACCTTCGGCTATTGCAAGAAGTGATTTTTAATAATGATGAGAATGTATGAGAGTACGTTAAAGAGATCGTGAACATTCCGTTTTTTAGGGCAGGATCTGTTTTTGTGTTCTAGTATTCGATTGTTGAACGTCTCGGCATTTGTGAATATCTTCTACTGATGTCCTCACAAGGACAATATGCCGTCTGGATGAAAAATCACCAGGTCAACCAGGAGAGTACAGCAAGGATCTTGGAGTTATTTTTGCAGGCAATGTTCTGCACTATTAATACATTAATGTTGGTGGTGAGACTACAACTCCCAGTATGTACTGAAAGTACAAGATATGTAACATATCTGCTGCCCATCTTAAACTTGACAAATTAATTCTAACATCTCTAGTTCCATCATTTATGACGTTCATCTGATCTTCTGACCTGCCACCAATGCTTTAAGGGGCAAACGCAGGAATTTTAATGGGGGGTTTCCAAGTGCAACCCCCTTCATAGATTATACTAACTTTGTTTAAACGATAAAAATCTTACTGGCTCCAGCTGCCACTAGAGGGAGCTCACTACATAGGGATTTATACAACTCTCATTGAACTTATTAGTAAATCAATATGCAGCGAGCTGGCCCTGGTGGCGACATAAACTCTTTATTTAACTCAATGTTTTCTTCTGGACTGCTCAAATGGTGTTTTCAGGGTTCTAGAACCAGAACTGCTTTACCCATAGGGCAAACGGTGCACATGGCAGCCAGGCCCCCTGGCAGTGGCATCATTTCCAACTGTATCTGCGTCCTCAGGAAGCGCATACTGTTGAAAACTATGGTGAAGCAGGGAGCAAACAGCTCTCTGCACTGCCAGACTCGGTGGGACATGATCAGGGAGCCGTCAAGTCCCATCTCCACCATTCACCCTGTGACACCTGCTGTGAGTGACTTGGCACAGACTGGTGCAATGCAGTGACGTGTCTGTGCTGAGCCACACACAGCACATTCCTGAAGAGGGATCTGCCATTTATCATGGGAACAGGGCTAGGTGAGTATTTATTTTATTACTTTTAGGAGGGCATTATACTGTGTGCGGGGCACTATGGGGGTATTATATACTGTGTGTAGTATATAATGTAGTATATAATGCCCCCATACTGCATGTAAGGACACTATGGAAACATATTGTGTGGGGAGGCATTATAGGGGAATGATACTGTGTGGAGACACTATGGGGCATTATATTGTGTGGGGGGCACTATGGCGGCAATATACGGTGATACACTGAGGCACTATAGAGGCATTATACTGTGTGTTTGGGGCACTATGGGGGCATTATACTGTGGGGACACTATGGGTGCATGATACTATGTGGAGAGGCACTATGGGGGTATTATGCTGTGGGGAGGGGCAAAATGGGCGGCATTATACTGTGTGGGGGCCACTATGGGGATATTATTTTACCTTTTGCTGAAAGCGGGGCCCACTCACGACATTTTTGCACTGGGCCCACTAAGCTGTAAAAATGACTCTGACTATACCCCCCTCCCCCCCTAAGTTTGTCCATTTGTCCATAGCTGTCCCCAGAATGATTACATTTAGGAAGATAACTAAGTTGGATGTGTTATAACTGGAGATGTTAGAAATTATTATTATTTTTCAGTAGATCCCTTTATTACATATCTTGAAGAATAAGGGGAGAGGAGCATTTTAAAACATTTACTCAGCGCACCTGGGTAGATACCAGTGCAAACTGGGCGGGGGGGCCAAAATTGGATAAAAAATTCTCTAAGCTGATAAAGTTAAGGGTCGAGTAGGCCGGAAGCTATGACTCTACCACCCAAGCGCCCACATACACCTGAAGCCAGCCCTGTACTCGTGTATTATATATGGCAAAATCCATCCTACCGCCATGTAGTCTCTATAGACCAACATTAGCAATGGAATGGGTTATATTCAAAAGCTCAGGGACTTTCAATGTCATAAGAGGCCACTCGGCTTCTGAATTTTCTACAAACCACTAATCTACAAGTTGTTGTGACCGCGGTCGCGGATCGCTAGCACAACCTACTTACCCTTGGCAGCCTCGACCCTGTGAAACACTCTTCCTGCCACCGTCTCTCCTCCCGGAGACACCCGCACACGCGGCTGCTGTTCCCCACTATCGCCCGTAGGGTGCGCGCGCTCCTCCTGGCTTTAAAAGGCAGCACCAAAGTAAAAGTTTCCTAGTCAATCCATTTGCACACTGGACTATTTAAGGGACCCTGCCCTTTACCTCCTTGCCTGAGCGTTGTTTGTATTCCTGTGTTCGTCTATGCAAATGGTGCCTTAGTTGTATACTCCTCCCAGTGTTTCTGTATCCTGCTTTCCGTTTCCTGTATCATGTTGCTGTGTTTGTTCCTGAGCCTAAGCCTATTGTTGGAGTCGTGTGTGCCTCATCTGCCATGTCCGGTGTCATCTGCCACGTCCGGTGTCATCTGCCACACCAAGTGTCATCTGAGCCACGTGTCTGCTACTTCGCGTATCTGCCCAGATTATCTCCCCAGGTATTCTTATCCGAGAGACTTATTCTGACTGTTGTTTGGCCAGCTGCTTCTCGGCTACGGCAGAGCGGCCTAGTGGGTTCACATACCCCACAGGCGTGACACAAGTCTAATCCAGGACGTAAGAAAGTTTGATGAACCTATAAATGATGGATCTCAGAAGATACATAACTTGAGATGTCAAAATTGATTTGCCAGGTTTAAGATCTATCTGGGACATTTCTTGGAGAATTAATGGAAAGGAACATTTTATAATATTCAGAGAAGATGGTCAAATCCATAAATTGGGTCTGATTTTGCAATGATTCGGGCTGCTTCACCTCCTGAAGGATTATAATTGTTATAAATTCGCTCATCTCTAGTTATCACTCATCCCTCATAAATGTAGACGTCCAGTTTTGGAGAGAAGTATCGTATTCTTAGTCCCTTTTTTTTTTTTGATGATGCAACATCGACATTCGTGTCATCTCGTCTTTAGTCTTGGCTTTTCCGAGAGAAGTTGAAAAAATGTCCCTCAGTGTCGGATTTCATGCACCACTTTTACATAAAACAATTTCTTTTTTCTGAACACGCTTGAACCCTGGAGCCTTCAAAGAGCGGAGAATGAAATACAGAAGAAAGGAGGAGTAGCGTGTCTGAAGATGGTGCCCAGAATGAAAGAAGGTGTCACATTATGACTGATGTAGCCTGGTCCCTGGTGTCCATGAAAAAAAGTAGTTCTTACAAAAAAAATTATCTTTTTAATATTTATTATTTTTTATCATTTTTAAGCCTCATTCAGATGTGTGTTTTGTACCTTTATTTAACTATGTGTATTCCAGATGTAAACCAGTAACCCCTAGGACCAATGGTGCAGTAAATTCGGTTCAGTAGAATCACAGGGATCTGGGTGTAACATCAGGAACATGGACTCTTAGGGTATGTTCACACGTGCACATCCATTACGGCTGTAATTACGGAGCTGTTTTCAGGAGAAAACAGCTCCGGCATTTCAGACGTAATGGCATGTGCAGGCGCTTTTCGCTGCGTCCATTATGGACGTAATTGCAGCTGTTTTTCCATGGAGTCAATGGAAAACGGCTCCAATTACGTCTCAAAAAGTGACAGGTACTTCTTTGACGCGGGCGTCTCTTTTACGCGCCGTCTTTTGACAGCGGTGCGTAAAAAAAATGACCGTCGGCACAGAACATCGCAAAACCCATTCTAATGAATGGGCAGATGTGTGCCGACGCTTTGGAGCCGTATTGTTGGACGTAATTCTGGGCTAAAACGCCCGAATTACGTACGTAAATAGGGTGTGTGAACCCGGCCTTAAACACAAATCAGGGGCATAGGTAAAAGGGGGTACAGAGGTAGAAGTGACAACCGTTCTGGTGCCTGACGGAGTCAAAGCCGCTTCTGCCGCATAAGAAGACGCCAGTATTATACATGGCACACTGTAAGGCTACATTCACACGAGCGTGACAGATTTACGCGCATAAAAACGCGTCCGAGTGCTGTCCGTGGCTTTCACGCACCCATTCATTTTAATGGGCGGCTCGGTGCATGAAAACTCACCAATATAGGACATGCAGGAGTTTCGCGCAATGGACACTCGCTGCATGGAAAACAACGCATGTGTGAATAGCCCCATTGAAATTAATGGGGCCGTGTGCTGTGCGTTGTTTCAACGCACAGCACACGGACGAGATTCAGGTTTGTGTGAATGAGCCCTTAGTGAGGGGCCCGGTTTCAGATTTTGCCTTGGTGGGAGGCAGACCACGCAGCTGATGTAGGGCCCAGGGGCTGGGGGTGGTCCGGGGTTAGGCAGCCCTATCGATTGTGTAAAATTACCCTTCCTTCTCGGCTTCCACCACCTCCACTATCTTCTTCACAGGTCGTGTTTTTTTTGCCGTGATTTACGGGGGCATTTAAAAAGTTTGTTATGGGGCGTAGTATTTTCTATTTGCGCCCTTGAATCTTGCACAGGAGCTCTAAGTTACGCCTCGCACACAGGTAGGGCAGACCCATCTGATTGAAACCTACCACCTCTGACAGGAGGAATAATGGGGTCCATATGACAAGTGACGAACAAAGAATACACAGATGCCTCATATTCCAGAGAAAAAAAACACACACACATATTACTTTTAACATATTGCTTCATAATGCTGAGCAATTTTTCTATTCTTCCGGATAATTCTGCCAGTAAAGGGCAACGCTCCACTTGAGTCTGTTGATGGCTTTTCGTTTTCACTGAAGTCACTTATAGAGCACAATGGACACACACTGTGTTTTAATGCAGTTTTTTTTTTAAATGTTGCCTGAGGTGGATATAAAAGAGAGGAGAACTATAAGGGCACGTTCACACGTGGCGGAATTGCTGCGGAATTCTGCTGCGGACAGTCCGCACTGGAAATCCGCAGCAGACAGTCTGTCCGTTGGTTTCCACACCTTTTTAGTTATCTTCGTGCAGACGTTGCGGACCATAGGCTGCGGTGCGGAATTTGGTGTCCGCAGCATACACTGGTTGTTGCGGACTTGATGCGCACTTGTGGCGGAATTTCTCCATTGACTTCAATGGAGTTGCAAAATTCCGCAATGAAATCCGCAGATGTTATGTGTGTTGCGTTGCGGATTGCTTTCATGAACAGGATATTTAATCATTCTGGCTGGACCTATGTGTTTCGAGGTCTATAGCCAGACTGAGATGGAATGTTTTAAAAGAGAGCAGGATGGTACTCTTCACCTGAATCCGCAAGGACTAATCCGCAGCATTTTACTGCACATTTTAGGCAAAGGCGCAACTGAATCTGCAACGCAGTTTATGTGCGGCATTGATGCGGACAGTGTCTGCAGAAATACGCCACGTCTAAACATGCCCTAAGTCTTTGTTCACACGCTTAAGTAAAAATGGCTGTAAAATACGGAGCTGTTTTCAAGGGAAAACAGCCTCTGACTTTCAGCCGTTTTTAAAGCATCAACCGTTTTTTGATGCATTTTTGGAGCCATTTTTGGAGCTGTTTTTCTATTGATCCAATGAAAACGGCTCAAAAAAAAAAAACGACTCAAGAAGTGACATGCACTTCTTTTAAAGGGGCGTTTTTTTAGGCGCGCATTTGTAAAAAAAACGCCCCGTCTGAACGAAATGCAGTTTTTTCCATTGAAATCAATGGGCAGATCTTTGGAGGCGTTCAGCTTCTGTATTTTCAGGCATTTTTCGAGGCATTAACGCCCCGAAAAACATCTGAAAATAAGCCGTGTGAACATACCCTAAGTCTTTCCTCTATACATAAACTTCCTTTTATGGATAACACTTCTGTCTCAAAAAACGTCATAAAAAAACGGTGGAAAAACGGAACGTGTGAATCCAGTCTTAAAGGGTATATGCACTTTTGAAATTCATGTCATTGCTTCAATGCTTCTTAAAAAAAAAATATTTTTCTTGATTAAAAATTTCCTACCGTTTTTCGGATGCAGCTCCTTATGCAAACTTATGTGTCTATCGTCTACAATAACTACAGGATTACATCACGCACACTTTTTATTAGTAATTATGAAGGCACATAGATCTGCATAGGAGATGTAAACACCAAATGGCACGCAGTCGGAGCATTGGAACAATACAAGTAAATGGCTGCTAAACTTCACCTACCCATTAAGCCAGCCTTAGGCCCCATGCACACGAACGTAAAAACGCCCGTAATTATGGGCCGTAATTACGGCACGTTTTTACGGGCCCATGGACTTCAATTGGCCACGGGTACCTCCCCGTATGCTTACGGGAAGGTGCCCGTGCTGTTGAAAAATATAGAACATGTCCTATTACAGGCCGTAATTACGGCACGGGCAGGCCCATAGACGTCTATGGGGCTCCCGTAATTACGGGTGACTACGTGTGTGCACCCGTAATTACGGGAGCGTTGCTAGGCGACGTCAGTAAATAGTCACTGTCCAGGGTGCTGAAAGAGTTAAACGATCGGCAGTAACTCTTTCAGCACCGTGGACAGAAACTACCGATAACAATATAGATCAACCTGTAAAAAAAAAAGAAATTCATACTTTCCCAGAACTCCCTGCTTCTTCCTCCAGTCCGTCCTCCTGGGATGACGTTTCAGCCCATGTGACCGCTGCAGCCAATCACAGGCCAATCACAGGCTGCAGCGGTCACATGGACTGCCGCGTCATCCAGGGAGGTCGGACTGGATGTCAAGAGATGGACGCGTCACCAAGACAACGGCCGGGTAAGTATGAATTTCTTTTACTTTTACCTCGGAAAGGGCTGCCCCTTCTCTCTATCCTGCACTGATAGAGAGAAGGGGCTGCCGATTAGTGCAGTGCAATTTTGCAGCGAAAACGTGCCCGTAAATACGGGTGGAATACTGGTGACACCGGACCCGTATTTATGGGCACGGTACCATAAATACTGGTGCAATACGGGTCGAATACGTGTGACCAAGGACCCGTATTTACGCCAGTATTTACGGGAGGGAAAAAATACGTTCGTGTGCATGAGGCCTTAGACATGAAGATTTTTCCCACATATAATGAAGTTGGTTTTTTTTCATGACGAGAATGACAAGAATGGGGCATCAGCAACCAGATATTTCCCAAAATGAATGATTTCTACCATGGAACATCATTTATATGGTGCAATTTTTTGTATCCGCAAGAAAGGAAAAATTTTACCGACACACTTGTAGCGGTGGTTCACAGTATTACAGTGTTCACTTCAATGGGAGAAGACTGTAATACTGTGAACCACCGCTACAAGTGTGTCGGCGATACACAGTGTGAACAGTAAAGGAAATGAAGGGGAAGCACTGCTCGGACGAGCGCTGTGGCCCCTTCAAAACAGCTGATCGGCAGAGGTGCCGGGAGTTGGACCCCGACCGATCAGATATTGATGGCCTATCCTGAGAATAGGCCATCAGTATATTTACAGCTGACACTCGCACTAATGTCCGGTATAGAAGATAACTCTGATCTCGGCTGTTTAACCACTTAGATGGGACAGTCAATAGCGACCGCAGCATCTAAAATGTTAGACAAAGGAGAGACTTTCCATCACACCATCACACCCCCGCAACGCGATCGTGTGGGGCAGTTTCGGGGCCTAATGAAGGCCATTTTGATCCTCATATAAAGCCCTTAATAGGAGGATACTAAAATATCATTACACTGCAATATATAATTATTTCAGTGTATTGTACCAGCGATCTAACGGTGGGACTTTAAAAATAAGTTCAAGTTTTTGCAATATATGGGGAAAAAAAATGTACATTTCAAATCTCCCCTTTTCCCATTTATCCCTTAGGCTGGGTTCACACGACCTATTTTCAGGCGTAAACGAGGCGTATTATGCCTAGTTTTACGTCTGAAAATAGGGCTCCAATACGTCGGCAAACATCTGCCCATTCATTTGAATGGGTTTGCCGACGTATTTTGCAGACGACCTGTAATTTACGCGTCGTCGTTTGACAGCTGTCAAACGACGACGCGTAAATTGACTGCCTCGGCAAACAAGTGCAGGACATTTCTTTGCAACGTAATTTGAGCCGTTCTTCATTGAACTCAATGAAGAGCAGCTCAAGATTTACGAGCGTCACAGACGCCTCGTATATTACGAGGAAGAGCATTTACGTGTGAAACGAGGCAGCTGTTTTCTCTTGAAAACAGTCTGTCTTTTCACACGTAAATGCCTGCTATCGTGTGCACATACCCTTAGGGCAGATTCAGACGAACGTTGCGTTTTTGCGCGCGCAAAAACCACTTGACATCTGCGTGTGTCATCCGTGTATGTTGCGCGGCTGCGTGATTTTTGCGCAGCCGCCATCATAGAGATGAGGCTAGTCGACGCCCGTCACTGTCCAAGGTGCTGAAAGAGCTAACTGATCGGCAGTAACTCTTTCAGCACCCTCGACAGTGAATGCCGAACACAATATCGAGAAACCTGTTAAAAAAAAAGAAAAAGTTCGTACTTACCGAGAACTTCCCTCCCGGCCGTTGCCTTGGTGACGCGTCCTTGGTGACGCGCCTCTCTTGACATCGGGCCCCACCTCCCTGGATGACGCGGCAGTCCATGTGACCGCTGCAGCCTGTGCTTGGCCTGTTATTGGCTGGAGCTGTCACTTGGACTGAATTGTCATCCCGGGAGGTCAGACTGGAGGAAGAAGCCGGGAGTTATCGGTAAGTCAGAACTTCTTTTTTTTTTTACAGGTTCATGTATATTGGGATCGGAAGTCACTGTCCATGGTGCTGAAACAGATTAACTCTTTCAGCACCCTGGACAGTGACTATCTCCTGACGTCGCGTACCGGAATTTTTTTTTGCCGGGTTCGGCCAAAACGAGTTCGGCCGAACCCGGTGAAGTTCGGTTCGGTTGTCCGGGTTCGCTCATCTCAAAGACACTCCGTTTGGATGTTTGGAAACAGAAAAGCACGTGGTGCTTTTCTGTTTACATTCATCCTTTTGACAGCTGGTGCGCTGTTTCAGTCGGTTTTCACGCACCCATTGACTTCAATGGGTGCGTGATGCGCGAAATACGCTGAGATATTGAGCATGTCGCGCTTTTTGCGCAGCTGACAAACGCTGCGCAAAAAGCACGGACTGTCTGTACTGCCCCATAGACTTGTATTGGTCTGTGCGTGGCGCGTGAAAACCACGCGGCCCGCACGGACCCAATACACGCTCGTGTGAATCCCCCCTTAAAGTAATGTAAAAAAAAACGCTGTATTCATAAAAGTCTGAACTCTTGCAATACAACATTATCCTGCGTGGAGAACACCATAAAAAACAAAACAAAAGACCAGAATTGCTGTTTTTGGTAACTTTCCTGATCATAAAGTCGTATGTACACCATTAAAAACTACAGATTGTCCTGCAAAAAACAAGCAGCTCCATCCACGGAAAAATAAAAAAGTTATGGTCTAATTTTTTTTAACAATTTATTTTCATACGGAGAGGGAAAAAAATAAAAAAAATAAAAAAACCTAAACAGGGCTGGGGCGTACAGGGGTAAAAGGGTCTGCATACTTGCAACTATTTTCTTCATTGCGCCAATGCATCTAAAGCCTACAAACAAACCCTGTCTTTATTTCTTCCATCTGTCCCTTCTTCTACTCTGTAGGTTACGAAGAAGAGAGACGCAACACATGATTGCAGGATCAGACTACACAGGAGTTGCTTGTAGTCTGTAACCGTGGAGACACATAGGTCTTCACAGCAGCTGCATACACCAAATGGTAGGATATTTTTAATCAAGACTATTTACAAAGTTGCTTCGTTTTGTATTTAAGATGCAGAACTGGTTGCAACAGTATATATACCCTTTAAAATATAATGTACTACAATTCCAGACATCTATTTAGAATACCTGATGAGAGTTGTCAGAGTGAGGTAAACTGTTACCATGTGTGTTACCTCTTGTGTTTGATACACTGGTGATGGTGGAGTTATAAATGCCTTTCACAGGTTCGATGTAAGGTATAAGATGCCTCCTGTTCGCTGTGTGGGTGGTGTCTGTATACAGTTTACGCTCGCTGTTTGTGTGGGTTTCTTTTCAATGGTTGGAATGTTTTTGTTTCCTGCTTGTTACTGTTTATATCATTCAATTGCACGCTTTCTTAACACTTATAAAAACCCTATTTATTGTGCCTGGTTCTGTAAGAAAATAAAATATGGTGAAAGAACTCTGATTATGGGATTGTGTCTTTGGAGGAAGGCATTGTGGTGGTATTTATTCATGTCCTGGCCAGAGACGGTGTTATAGAAAATGAAGTCCTGGGCAACAAGCAAAGTATATACCTCCCGCTCGCCATTTTTAGATAGTTTTTCCCATTATACCTCCATGCTACCATTTAATGTAAGAAAAAAGGGAGGAGACCTCCAGCTCATCAGTCCTGCGTCTTCTATTCAAACATCGTTCGGATCCCACGGTGAGTAACATGAAGAAAAAAAGGGAGATTCGATCCAGCGCTGTATAGTGGTTTAAAAAGGAATCGGTGTTGGAACACCGATTCCTTTTTAAACCACCATTTAGGTGTGTCCCCACTGGCGGCCACGGATCTCCTCACTGTTGGCAGCTGCAGGCCTGCTCCTCCAGTCTCCGGCTTTCCTTCCTTGAGTTCATAATATCATAGTTTGTGATGGCAGCCAGCGCTTCTGGATGACGTTGGCGCAGGCAGCTTATTTAAGAGGGAACTCCTGCCGGAACGACTCGCCTACAGATTTAGGTAACTTCTTATTTGACTCTATGTTCCTGATCCTAACCCCAACCTTAAACCTGATGCTGACCATAACCTTGTTTCTGACCCTGACCTTGATCCTGACACAGGCCGTACCCTTGACACTAACCCCGACAACAACATTGTTCCTGACCATGACCTCAACCTTGATCCTGCACCTGCCTCTGTCTCTGGCTTCGGTCTTGTTCCTTGGATTTGTCACCTGATACCTGCTGTCCTACTCCTGGTTCTGACCCTCGACCAATTCTTTGACTACGATTCCCCTCTCGTCTGGCTTATCTTGATCACTTCTCTGATCTCGACTATTTACTCCATTCCTGACTACACTACAGTTCCTTCAGCGCACTTGCCGCCAATCAGTGACTATTTGGGGTATTGTGAACTGGGAATCCGACTGGGAAAGTTCATACCTTCTTGTGCGGATGAAGAATGGGGAGGTACCTTAGACTCCGTATCCCAGTCTTGCCAGCCCCAAGCTGATTGTGGTTTAGAGGATCGACATCTCCGATGAGAACAGTTACTTAATGCCGAGACAATCCTGTGCCAAAATAATATTACAATATTCTGTACAGTAATAGCCAAACAATAGGGCGTATTTAAATAACACTTTCTTAATGAGCCAACGTAATACTGCCATATAGTAACCCCATAATAATACAATTAAATTCCCAAATAAAGCCTCCATACACCGCTAAATAATCCTGGGAGGTTTTAGTTTGCCTTTGGAGTTCCCATTCTTGGAGGCCCCTTAGAAAAAGGGAGCCCTGGGTAATTGCCCTATTCCCTGTCCTCCAAAACCATCCCAGGCCCCTGAACATTAATGGGATATGTAATATGAACACCAGGGAATGCAAAACAGTCGGCCACGTGTTGAACAGTGGAACATACTGTACGACACACAATTTCAAATTAAATCCTTATACCAGACCGCCTTAAGAATTAGCAGCTGGGCAATGGGCCTACAATGGAGCAAGACGTCACATCAATATGAAGGGACATCCTACTGCTGTGTATAGAGCCTGGCTACTACTTCTTAAAGCGAATGTGTCACTAGTATTATTATTATTATTTTTTTTTGTAGTTAAACAATTATTATTTAAGTGATTACACATTGTTTTAATTTCCTTGAACATATGGCCGGAAGCCGTGGCCGGAAGTCGTCATCTTACTGTCCGGCAGAGCCTCCAGTCCACATGAAAATGGCGCCGGATTTCGCTCTGCGAACGAGCTTCATTTTGGTCTGTGTGGGAGCGGTGCATGCGCCGTTCCCACACAGACGGCGTACGCTGCAGTGAATGGAACGGCTCCTGTTCGCATTCTCTATGGGGTTGTATGTGTCGTATTCCATCTCTGTATGTGTCGTTAATCGACACATATAGAGATGAAAAAAAAATGGCAGCCCCCATAGAGAAGTAAAAAGAAGAACAAAGTAAAAAGTAGAACACAAGAATATAAATAAATAACATTTATGTTATTATCATATTAAAAGCAATATTATAAAAAAATAAAATAAATTTCATGACACCTTCCCTTTATGGCGGTTCAGATCTGTAAGCAAATTTAAGGGAGAATGACAGCAGGATCGACACCAACACCAAGGGACAGCAATAAGGGGCATCTGTGGCTTTTACTTTAGTGGGCATCTATTGCTGGCACTATAGAGGGCATTTGTGGCATCATTACTTGACACACTTATAAGGGCATCTGTGGCTGGTATACTGTTATGGGGGCACCTTTTAACTGATGAAGTCCGAGCTCCCAATACATTTTCAAGCTGCTAAGACACTGCCCTGTAACGTCCTGTGACTGTGGACCTAGTGGATCTGTGGCTGGATCTATTTGAGGCTGGCATACTAAAAACCTTAGTGGCTAGCTTTTAGAAATATTGGGGTCAATAATAAGGCAACAAATAAAACTAGCACAGCATTTCCTCCCTTGGGTACATATTGTAATGCGCTGCCCAGTAATTTGTTGCCCGCTTCTGATGTACATGGACTTATGTGAATATATACCAGGTCCATGGATAAAATGCAAGTAAGAAAACAATTCTCCTTCTCTGTATTCCGTAGAATCCCTTTAAATGTTTTAAATTTCTCTTAGATAAACCGTAAAATTCCTTTAATCCAGAATGTGGTAATTTACAAAAACTGATAATCCGCCAATTGTTTCCACATAAGAACTGACATATAATGTGGAAAAATTACAGGAAGGACCAAAGGAACTCCGTAGCTCAAAAACAGTCTGAACGATAGTGGTAATAATCAGTGGCGTAGCCATAAGGGTCGCAGTGGTCGCAATTTCGACCGGGCTCCGAGCCAAGGGGGCACGCACCATTTAAAGTTACTATAGTAACTGGAGCCTATGTAATAAACTACATGGACCCCTGTGACTATAATAACAGACAGTATACTTACCCTTCTCGTTCCCGAGCGCAGCAGAGGTCCTGACTTCTCTTCGCGTCATGACGACACGACGCTGTGGGCAGGGCATGACCTCAGGATGCTGTGCGACATTGCGATGCTAGATGGCGTCAGGACCTCCGCTGCGCCCGGAGCCGAAGAGGAGGGTAAGTATAACATTACTGTGTGCTGGGGCACTGTATCTTAGCCTGTGGTAGGCTTAGATACAAGGCCCATCAGACAGGATCTCACAAAGTGTGATCCTCTTTCTCGAGCCCTGTATCCAAGCCTACCTTGTGGTAGGCTTAGATACAGGTTTCAACAGACAGTATCACACATGGGCCCTGTATCTAAGCCTACCATTTGGTAAGCTTAGATACAGGGCCCAGCAGACAGGATAACACATGGGCCTTGTACCTAAGCCTATCACATGGTAGGCTTAGATACATGGCCCATGTGTGATCCTGTCTGCTGGGCCCTGTATCTAAGCCTACCTTGTGATAGGCTTAGATACCGGGTCCAACAGACAGTATTGCATATGGACCCTGTATCTAAGCCTACCACATGTGTTACGAATGGTGTTTTTTTTTGTGTTTGCGTTTTTTTCAGGTTCGGTTGTTGGACTACTTCAGATTCGAGGACTACTTCGATGAGGGCTTTTTTTGTTATCAATAAAATGGTTAATGAGGGTTGTGTGTGGGTTTTTATTTCAATAAAATATTTTTTCGATGTCTTTGTATTTTTTGTTGTGTTGCACTAACTATAGGGGGGGCTATATGTAGGGCGCTATCTACAGGGGGGCTATATGTGGGGCACTATCTACAGGGGGGCTATATGTGGGGCACTATCTACAGGGGCGCTATATGTAGGGCACTATCTATAGGGAAGACTATATGTGGGACACTATCTACAGGGGGGCTATATGTGGGGCACTCTCTACAGAGGGGCTATATGTGGGGCACTATCTACAGGGTGGCTATATGTGGGGCACTATCTACAGGGGGCTATATCTAGGGCACTATCTACAGGGGGCTATATGGGGGCCACGATCTACAGGGGGATCTATGTAGGGCACTATTTACAGGGGGCTATATGGGGCACTATCTACAGGAGGCACTGTGTGTGTGTGTGTGTGTTTGTGTATATGTGTGTGTGTGTGTGTGTGTGTGTGGGACACAGTGTATGGTGCTATTATAATCAGGGACACATTATATAGCGCAATTAGAAATAGAGGTGCAGTGTGCGACGCTATTATATTTAGGAGCATAGTGTGTGGCACCATGAGAATTTTATCTTCGTTTATAGGTCCAGAGATGTTGAAAAGCGAGAAGCTGAAGACATCTCAGCTGAAATTGGCTGTGGCCAGGAGAAGTGATCATATAGGTCTGGACCAGATGGAGAAGAAAAGAGAAAAATAACAACTAGAATCTGAGAAGTCACCTGTGAGTCACTTAATGTAAACTTTGATTCTGCCTCTAATTAGTACTGTGGTCACTGTATAATCTGCAGCGAGATGATGGATGGTGTGATTTTTTTGTGAAACAGCAACTCCCATCATAGACTTACCCTTGTTTGGGCCATGCTGGGAGCTGTATTTGTGCTGGTGCTGTATATATGTACTGAGCTTTGTTCTGGTGCTGTATTTATGTACTGAGCTTGGTTCTGGTGCTGTATTTATGTACTGAGCTTGGTTCTGGTGCTGTATTTAAGTACTGAGCTTTGTTTTGGTTTTGTATTTATGTATGGAGCTTGCTTCTGGTGCTGTATTTATGTACTGAGCTTGGTTCTGGTGCTCTATTTATGTACTGAGCTTGGTTATGGGGATGTATATATGTACTGAGCTTTGTTCTGGTGCTGTATATATGTACTGAGCTTGGTTTTGGTGTATTTATGTACTGGACTTGGTTCTGGTGTTGTATTTATGTACTGAGCTTGGTTCTGGAGTTGTATTTATGTACTGAGCTTGATTCTGGTGCTGTATTCATGTACTGAGTTTGGTTCTGGGGATGTATATATGTATGAGCTTAGTTCTGGTGCTATATATATGTACTGAGCTTGGTTTCGGGATGTATTTATGTACTGAGCTTGGCTCTGGTGTTGTATATATGTATTGAGCTTTGTTCTGGTGTTGCATATATGTACTGAGCTTTGTTCTGATGCTGTATATATGTACTGAGCTTTGTTCTGATGCTGTATATATGTACTGAGCTTGGTTTTGGTGATGTATTTATGTACTGAGCTTGCTTCTTGTGTTGTATATATGTATTGAGCTTGGTTCTGGTGTTGTATATATGTACTGAGCTTTGTTCTGATGCGGTATATATGTATTAAGCTTTGTTCTGGTGCTGTATATATGTACTGAGGTTTGTTCTGGTGCTGTATATATGTACTGAGGTTTGTTCTGGTGCTGTATATATGTATGAGCTTTGTTCTGGTACTGTATATATGTATGAGCTTTGTTCTGGTGTTGTATATATGTACTGAGCTTGGTTCTGGTGATGTGTATATATAAGCCAGAGCTTGGTTCTAGTGCTGTATTTATGTACTGAGCTTGGTTCTTGTACAGTATATATGTATGAGCTTGGTTCTGGAGCTGTAATTATATAGGATATATTTCTGATAACAAAATTTCATGGCAGATGGAGTTGTTGCAATTCATTGTATATTTAATGGTAACCTGTCAGGTAGTTTTAACCCCTTGATCCGCCACCATGCGGTAATACATGACCTGACAATATTTCCAAACATTCCCTTGGATGTTTTTATCAGCTGCAGCAAAATCTATAAAATCAACTTTTAAAAATGGCGCATGCGGATTACTCATTAAAGGGCCATGGGGCGGTGCCGCTATCCTGAAGAGTCACATAGTCCTGCCTCCAAACCCACCTTTCAATGCTTGACTTACATCCCCCTGGCTGTTATACATCACTGCCAGCCTCCTCCAACTTTCTCGGATGCGCCATTGCCTTGTACTACTTGGGCACGCACCGTGCAGTGAGGTGTACTCTGGCCGGCTTCATCACTGCACCGCGCATGCCATGGGAGTACAAGGCAACGGCGCATCAGCAAGACTTGAAGGAGGCTGCTAGTGATCTAGAACAGCCAGGGAGATGTCAATCAAAATCTGGGGGGCGCCATTGAAATTTTTGCCTCAGGCAGCGGAAAAGCTAGAATCGGCCCTGTATTTGTGTATATATATATATATATATATATATATATATATATATATATAAAAAAAACAGAGGATTGGAGCAGCACTGTGAACTAGGCTGGTGCAAAGCTTCAAAAATAAAGGAGTGACCTCTCCTTATGTGTTAGATAACCACAACGTTTCACCTCCACTTGAAAATGCCTTCATAGAGGAGGTGAAACGTTGTGGTTCCATGTTGGATGAATAAATTCACTTTATTTGAGTGCTGCTTCACGTTCTCTTTTTTGGATATATATATATATACACACACATTTTTTGGGGGGACACATGTATTGGGGGCGGCTATTGCCCCATACGTTTTAAGGCCTTAGTGACACCCATGGCTGCTAGTGCTGCGTCGTTGGGTCACTTAGGAGACTCCGCCATACAGCTGGAAGCTGAGGGCCGTCGGCCATGAGGAGAAGTTGGGTAGTGGGGGGGGGGGGTCCAAGAAGGACTTTTGCACCGGGGCCCATGAGCCTTTAGCTAAGCCCCTGGTAATGATGTAGTACTGGTGCCACAACCTCCCTGACACAAAATAAGACAATAGCTCATGGCACATGTTAGGGTGCGCGCTCCTGGCTTTTGTTATTTGTATTATACAGCATGTAAGAGGGTATTGGGACACCTCTGCTCTGAACCAAGACATTTCAGAGTAGTAAATATGTTCGAATTTTGAAGGTCCTGATGCAGCAGAGTTGGGTTTGTAAGACAAAACCTACAACATACACTATATTAGTTAAAGTGTTAAATGACAAACACAGCTCTGCTACATCCATAAACAGCTCCTGTCAAAGGCTTTGGTGACATTCATTCCCTAAACTAGAGTGGTTTCCTGGAAATTGTAGAGGCCGGGAGAAGCCTTGTTGAGTCGAAGCTCGGAGCCATTGATTTGGTATTCGGGGCAGAGTCACCGTTCGGAATTGGCGAGGCGAGGGCTCGGCAGGCTGGATGGCTTGTTTCTCTGTGAATACTAACTAGCTCAGCTGGGACTTGAAAGAAGGAATGTTTGCTTGGCAGCCAGGAGCAGAACCTGACATAAAATACGATGCGGCCATCAATCATAGCACCACAGAGCGTGGACATATCGTTTAAATGTCAGGGAGATGGCAGCTCTTATTTATTTATTTTATTTTTATCTATCTATTTCTCTATTTTTTATTTCCTTCCCCATAAATCCAGGTGGGTTTGAGTTCAGAGACGAGCATTTTCATGATTTTTTTTTTAATTCTATTTTTATTTCTTTGTTTTTTTTTTTGTTGTATTTGTTGGTTTAATTATAGACGGCCGTAGTTTTCTTCACCTTATCATCTTCGTTTTGACAAGGCGACGACATGAGGGAATTTACCCCCAGTAAAAGGAATAATTTTGTAAGTGACATATCTGACGATTGTGTGATATTCACGCGGTTATATTAAGTCTCTCCATGTAAATTAATATTAATTGAAAGTGTGACGCTCGCATTCATCTCAATCAAGTATTGAAAGAAGCTTAATTGTGCCTCGCCAGCTGTGGGTGAACTGTGACCCCCTGATCGCTGGCTGCGGTTGGTACTGAAGTTTATTCTATGTACGGGAATGTTTTCATTTTCAATATCCTGTTTGATTTTCCATATTATTTAGAGGGGTCAAATAGAGATCCTATTGTGCACAGAGCTTGTATGGAGGCACCATGAGTTCGTATTGCTTCCTTGTGAAAAAAAACCCTCTGTGTGCCATATTGCACATTACATGTAATACAGTCATTAGGCTTTAGTTTGTAAATACATTATACCGCCCATTATACCGCCCAACCGACCCGGATGCAGCAGGATAGTCCTGGATTCCGGGTAATGTCACAATGTTCCGGGCGGCCGGTGACATGTCCCGGTTTCATCTGTATCTGCGTCTTCAGGACACAGACAGAGTTGAATCCAATGTTGGAGCAGGGAGCCGTCAGCTTCTTGCTCCACCATTCACTAGGTAAAGCCAGCTGTGAGCGGCTTGGTGAAGACAGGCACGATTTAGAGACGTTATCGTGCGTGTTTGTGCCGAGCCACACAGAGCACAGATCGGAGGAGCAGAGGGATCTCCCCCAATTGTCGTGGAAACAGGATTAAGTGAATATTTATTTTATTATTTTTATTAGGCACTATGAAAACATTGTACTGTATGGGGGGCACTATGGGGGTATTATACTGTGTGGAGGACGGCTATGGGGGCATTATACCATGTGGGGGCACTATAGGGAATTATACTGTGTGGGGGCAGCTATGGGGGCATTATACTTTGTAGGGAGGTACTATGGGGCATTATACTGGTTAGGGAGGCACTATGGGGCATTATACTGTGTGTGGGGGCTCTATGGGGCATTGTACTGTGTAGGGAGGCACTATAGGGCATTAAGCAGTGTGAGGGGGGCACTATACTGTGTGGGGACACTATAAGGCATTATACTGTGGGGAGGCACTATGGGGGCATGATAATGTGTGGGCTGAACTCGGTGTGTATGGGCGAGGATTGGGCATGGTTAGAAGCGTGGCTTAACGGGAAAAAAAAATTTGCAGTGACGCGCTTCGCGCAGCGCATCAGATGTCCAGCTTTACAATACTCACGAGTAGAGTTTGGATGCCGTTTTTGTGGCACTTTTTGGATCAGTGTTTTAAGCCAATGCGAGAAGTGGATCTAAAAGAAGGGACAGGTATAAAGAAATGACAAATGAATCTCCTTTCTTTTGTGTCCACTCCTCTGTTAGGCTAAAAGAGCGGAGCAAAAAACTGCACCAAAAACTGCATCAAAACTGCGTGTGGGTTCCTAGGCTAATATTTGTCTTGTGCTGATCCTGAGTGGCACCCAGTACAAGACCGATTTCACACATCGCGGATTTGAGGAGTGGAGTTTATAATTAATTTATACTTCTCTTTTTCTCCGTTTTAAATTAAATTAAATATCTGCATGAAAAAACTGAATTAAAATGTAAAGTATGAACTGGGCCTGATAGTCCAGAAAAACGCTAAATGGTAAGGCCTCATGCACACGACTGTATTTTTCATCCGTAATTACGGACCCATTCATTTATATTGGCCACGGACACCTTTCCGTATTTTTACTAATCTGTGTCCGTGCTGAAAAAATTATACAACCTGTCCTATTTTTGTCCGTAATTACGGCACGGACTCTCCCATAGAAGCCTATGGACGATTCCGGAAATACGGACGGCTACGGATGTGCATCCGTGAACCGTCCGTATTTACGGAAGCGTTGCTAAGCAACATATTGGTGACATCATTTGCAGCCTCCCTCTTTTTTTACGGATCCGTATATACGTCCCGTTTAGACCGGTAAGTTACGGATGACTACAGATCCGTATTTATGGACAGTATTTACGGATAGATGAAAATACGGTCGTGTGCATGGGGCCTAAGTAATGGGATAGTGAGCAGCCCATACATATTACAGATTGTGTGAATCGACACCTTATTATAATAGATCGGGGTGTAAGGGGCAAAATGAGGATAAGGGGATAAGATTTTGCATACGGGCCCAGGAGCTTGAAGTTACACATCTGGTTGGATGCCATAGAAATCTAATAGCTAAGGCTTTAAATGACAACTAAACGACATCTGCATATGTTGCAGTCGGGCTTTGTCCTATTTCAGCTTCTGAGATGTAGGAGAGATTATCCCTATATACTATATATATATATGTGTATTGTGTGGGGGGATTGCGGAGCAGTACGACACATGCTATTCTTGGAAGCATTAATAGACAGCGCACAGAACAGTAACCCATTGCAGTCCATGGCGTCTCACCTTCTTTCTAGACCGCTGTAAGCTGACGTCTGATTGGTTGCCATGGCACGCTGACTGTATGTCATGATTGAAGAAATTCTGTATGACATCTCAATATGTTTTTAACTATGTTGTTGTCACCCTTTCATCGCAGTGTGGGCGCTGTTTTCCATCGTGTCAGACTGCCGCCTGGTGCGTTGGTAAACAATGAGATTCATTTTCACCACTGATCTCTCGCAATACGCGACATGCACCGGTATTGATAAGTAGACGGGTTTTGTGTGAATCAGCATCTGGACCATTAGGCAGGTTTGTTTTATCTGGGCAGATGTTCTGCAAAGCTGCCACAGGCACCAGGGCTCACATAGTTGCGTTACAATGTTATGTACACATAGACAGATCCGATTATGGGGTCGTTTCCACCGTCCTATCGGAGGTAAAGTAAAATTACAACCGGACAAGGATTTTACATGGCTGGGGAATCAGATAAACTCCCCGGGCTACACGGATATACTGTGTTATACATAGTGCAGGACCTGAGGGGCGGAGCATGTCAAGGGTTCTGTTTGATGTTCTTTGAATCCCTTTGTCATGCTCCGCCCCCTCAAGAGGCATAACACGAGGCATCCATTTTACACAGTGTCCTCCACATGGGGGATTCTCGAGCAGGGGGATGCGGCAAAAACTGGGAGTGGCCTTCCAAGGGTGTATCTTAAATGGCATGGCTAAATATATTCACACCACAGAAAGACCCCCTAAATAATTTCTGACCCCCTATATTAATGTCAGATCCCAAACCAGACAACCTAAATATATTCAGACCAGGCCTCTTCAGACAGACCAGTTAGACCCCAGACCAGACCCCCTAAATATATTCGGACCTCAGACAGGACCCCTAAATATATACAGTAATGCAAGAAATGGTTGGCACTCCGTTGTGGTGTGGTGCCGTGGAAGGGAAAGACCCACAGTACATTTGTAGAAAATCCTGGCAGGGATTCTCTACAATTTAACCCTAAATATATTCAGACCCCAGACAAGGCCCCTTAAATATATTCAGACTTAGACCTCCTAAATACATTCAGACCGCAGACCAGACTCCCTAAGTATATTCAGACCCCAGACCCGATCCCTTAAATATATTTTTAGACCCCAAACTAGACCTCCTAAAAATATATAGAGACCACAGACCTCCTATATAATTATATTTATGTCAGACCACAAACCAGACCCTCTAAATATGTTTAGACCCCAGACCCCCTATATTAACCCCTTAGCGTATTGTCACGTACATGTACGTGACAAGCGTTAAAGGAAAGCATGGAGCGCGCCCACAGGGTAAGCTCGCTCAATACTCACTTTGATTCCCGCCCGTTTAACCCCTTAGATGCCGCTGTCAATAGCGACCGCGGAATCTAAGGCATTAGAAAGAGGGGGTAGCTCACTCTGACAACCCATCGCCCCCCGCAACGTGATCGTAGTGTGATGGTTGTTATAGCAGCCTGGGGGCCTACTGAAACCCCCAGTTCTGCAATATTTTCATTAATATGTCAATATATAGTGCAAGTGATTCAATGAACGCTGGTTCAAGTCCCCTAGGGGGACTTGTAAAAAACAGTTAAACAAAGTTTTTTTTAATGTCCAATATATATATGTATACTAAAAGTTCCAAAAAATACCTCTTTTCTATTTTTTTCTCTAAGATAATGTAAAAAAACAACATAACTGGTATCGCCGGGTCCGTAAAAGTTAAAACTATTACAAAATAACGCCAGAATCACTGTTTTTTGGTTACCTTAGCTCCCCTAAATAATGGAATTAAAAGTGATCAATAAAGTCACTTCTCCCCAAAATGGTACCAATAGAGACCCCAGCTCGCCCTGCAAAAAAAATATGTCCTTATATCGTTACGTCTCTCAGAATGTGGCAAAACAACTTTTTTTTTTTTAACAAATAGTTTTTTATTTGTAAAAGTCGTAAACAATAAAAAAAATCTACAGTAATTTGGTATCGCTGTAATCATATCAACTTGTAGAATAAAGTTAACATGTCATTTTTACCGCACAATGAACACCGTACAAACAAAACCCAAACAACCATGGCGGAAATGTAGTTTTTTGCCCATTTTACCCCACAAATATTTTTTTTTCCGTTTCCCAGTGCATTGTATTGTAAATTAAATGTTGCCATGAAAAACTATAACTCATCCCGCGAAAACAGAACGCTCGTTCCCGATCATTGCCCCGTGTAAACAGGGCAACGATCAGCCGATGAACGAGAAAAACACTCGTTCATTGGCTGATTGCATCATTTTAAATGCCGAAACTATTATCATTGTCGGGAAACACATTTCCCTGTGTAAAGAGGGAGACGTGCTGCCGACATGATAGAAATGTATGGGGACGAACGTTCAACGTAACGACCGCTCGTCCCCATACTAGCTCCTCGTGAAAGGAGGAAACGAGCGCCGATCAACGAGCTGTCTCGTTGATCGGCCCTCGTTTACACGCCCAATGTCGGCCCTTAAACCTAGAAATGAATGATACAACTAAACTGGAAATAAACTTACAACATTTTCGGCGGCCCCTGAATAAACTCTACAGTCTGGTAGAAATCCTGCAGAGAACAAAGGTGATCATTTCCTCCCGCCTCCTTCCATTTTTATTTGGCAGACTGCAGAGGGGGCAGAACTTTGTGAAGTAGTTGCCCTTGATAACTAAGGGGCCTCTTCTTAGTTGCTATCGACAAATCCTCCACTTAAGTAGTAGTTTGGACCATACGCCTGATCCAGCCGCCATATTGACAAGTGTTCTATATGTCGCCGAGGGGTGAGATGTAGGGTCAGACGATGGATTGGTCTTCGTCGCATCGACTTGTTCTGATTACATAATGAAAACTGGAGCAACATGTTTAATTCCACCCTCACCAGAGAAGAGAGCAGGCAGCTTGTATCCCCCCTCCCCAGGTAATTGAAGTAACACCCTCAATGTGAATGGTCAAATTACAGAAGTGCATTCTTCAGTCTCCTAATAAAAGCTTACGCTGGATGCAGGCAGAACTCCTCAGCAGGTTTTGGTGTTTGTCTGAGCTCCTGTCATTTCTCTTCTCCAGGTGCAAACATCCAAGAGACAAGAACTCTCTGTTCCTTTCACTACCGACGTTCGACAAACAGCAAGATCCTGAGCTCCTGGTTATCAGGATAAGTGGTTAGACTGTGATGACAAAATGACAGTTCAGGAGAAAAAAGACAAGAAAAAGCCTAATAGTTTAGAGGATGGAAAAAAAAATACATATATACCATATATATATATATTCTACACATACAAATAACACATATAAATGCTTGCCTGTAATAATACATGAAGGTCATAGCAACACATAGAAGAATATAAGGACCGATTCATGTAAATGGTTCTATCTCTTAAAATTAACGATCCCAAATGATCCAAGAATGTATTTCTTATAAGAAGGGGTTTGGTAGATCCTTCTATTACTTTCCTGCAAGTCAGATTTACTTAAGACACTGAAAACCAAAAATATATAAAAATACGGTCCCTTTCAGGAGCTGCTTGACACCATCACACGCCTAACTTCCTGAGACAGGTAGTCCTGGTTGCCCCTTTAGTTTTTCATGACATATCGTACTTTCTTGTGTTCTAACATTTCAGATCATATTCCAGTGCAACTTCTTACTATCCACTCTCTGGAACCCTCATTTATTGGGGGAACTGGCCACCAACTGCACATCCGCATGGAGACTAAATGGAGAGGTGGCATCTTGAAGCATGGTTGTGGATGCCAGCTGCCAACCCAGCTTGCAGCCTGACCTTGCTTGTTCATTAGTTATTCTCACCAGCAAGTACTGCCGCTTTCCATGATCAATTCTCATCAGAAAATACTGCCACTAGCTTATTATCAATTGTCATCAGAAAGTGCTGTCACTTGTTCATTATCTGTTCTCATCATAAAATACTGCCACTAGCTTATTATCAATTGTCATCAGAAAGTGCTGTTAAGTGTTCATTATCTATTCTCATCAGAAAATACTGCCACTAGCTTATTATCAATTGTCATCAGAAAGGGCTGTCACTTGCTCATTACCTATTCTCATCAGAAAATACTGCCACTAGCTTATTATCAATTGTCACCAGCAAGTGCTGTCACTTGTTCATTATCTGTTCTCATTAGCAAGTGCTGTCACTTGCTCTTTATCAATTCTTATCAACATAAGTTGTCACTTGCTCATTATCAATTCTTATAAGCAAGTGCATTTATTTTGGAATGCTGGAGACTCGGGTGGAGAAATGGCAAATTAAGTTTAATGTGGATAAATGTAAGGTTATGCACTTGGGCTGAGAAAACACATTTTAAAATTATGTATTAGATAGTTACTGGGTAAAACTGCCACTGAAAGGGACTTGGAAATATTGGTGGACAGTAAACTCAACTTTAGCAAACCAGTGCCAGACAGCTGCTGCCAAGGCAAATAAAATCATAAGATGCATCAAAAGAGGCATAGATGCTCATGACAAAAACATAGTTTTGCCTCTATGCAAATCAGACCACGCTTGAATATTGTGTATACATGTAGAAGAAGGACATAGCTGAACTGGAGTGGGTGCAAGGGATGGATTGCAGTTCCAAGAAAGTTTATAAAACTTAGGGTTATTCAGTTTGGAAAAAACTGGCTTAGGGGTGATCTAATTACTATGTACAAATATATCAATGGACAGTTCAGAGATTTGTCTAAAGATCTTTTACACTTTGGCCTGTAACCAGAACAACCGGGGTATCCCCTATGTCTAGAGGAAAAAAGATTTTACTATTATCATAGACGAGAATTCTTTACTGTAAGAGCAGTAAGACTGTAAGTTTCTGCCACAGAATGTTGTGAGGGTTGATTGGTTAAACAAGTTAAAGAGGGGCTTAGACGACTTTCTTGAATGATATTATATGACAAGTTATATGTACTAGATTGTTGGAGATGGGTTGTTGATCCAAAGATTTATTCTGATTACTATATTTAAAGTCGGGAAGGAATTTTTCCCACTTAATACGAGGCAATTGGCAACTGCCTCATAGGGGTTTTTGGATTTTTCTGGATCAACACTGTCAGAACATAAGTTGGATATTATAGACCTGTAACTTCTTTCAACCTTATCAACTATGTAAGTGCTGTCACTGGATCATAAACTATTCTCACAAGCAAGTGCTGTCCGTAGCTCATTATGTATCTCATTAGAAAGTGTTATTCGTTACTTGAGAAGAAAGCAAAAAATGCACGGCGCCACATAGTGCAGATCACCAAAGTTAATGGAATAAAACAGAGGAAAGTTTCAATTGAGCTCATCTCTTGGTGTTGTGCTAGCACAGGCACAACGCTGTTGTAGACTTATAATGAAATAGGTATCACTAGACCGCTGCAGCCAGGTCCCATCTGGTAACTGGAATTGGCTACCGCTGTATCAGTTACTTATTATCGATTCTCACAAACAAGTGCTGTCACTTGCTCTTTATGTATTCTCACAAGCAAGTGGTGTCACTTGCTCATTGTTTATTCTCACTAGGAAGTGCTGTCACTTGCTCTTTATCTATTCTCACAAGCAAGTATTGTCACTTGCTCATTGTTTATTCTCACTAGAAAGTGCTGTCACTTGCTCTTTATCTATTCTCACAAGCAAGTTCTGTCACTTGCTCATTGTTTATTCTCACTAGGAAGTGCTTTTACTTGCTCATTGTCTATTCTCATTAGGAAGTGCTGTCACTTGCTCATTGTCTATCCTCATTAGGAAGTGCTGTCACTTGTTCATTCTCTATTCTCACTAGGAAGTGCTTTCACTTGCCCATTGTCTATTCTCACTAGGAAGTGCTGTCACTTGCTCTTTATCTATTCTCACAAGCAAGTGCTGTCACTTGCTCATTGTTTATTCTCACTAGGAAGTGCTGTCACTTGCTCATTGTCTATTCTCACTAGGAAGTGCTGTCACTTGCTCATTGTCGATTCTCACTAGGAAGTGCTGTCACTTGATCATTGTCTATCCTCATTAGGAAGTGCTGTCACTTGTTCATTGTCTATTCTCATTAGGAAGTGCTTTCACTTGCTCATTGTCCATTCTCACTAGGAAGTGCTGTCACTTGCTCATTGTCTATTCACACTAGGAAGTGCTGTCACTTGCTCATTGTCTATCCTCATTAGGAAGTGCTGTCACTTGCTCTTTATCTGTTCTCACAAGCAAGTGCTGTCACTTGCTCTATATCTGTTCTCACAAGCAAGTGCTGTCACTTGTTCATTGTCTGTTCTCATTAGCAAGTGCTGTCACTTGCTCTTTATTCTTAGAAATAAGTGCTGTCGCGTGCTTATTATCTATTCTTGCAAGCAAGCACTGCACTTGCTCATTATCTATTCTCATTAGAAAATACTGCCGATTGTGCATTATCTATTTTCAGCAAGTACAGTCACTTGCTTATTATCTATTTTCATCAGTGAGTGTTATCAGTTGCTCATTGTTTATTCTCTTAGCAAGGGATGTCACTGCTCTTTATCTATTCTCACAAGCAAGGGCTGTCACTTGCTCATTGTATATTCTCATTAGCAAGTGCTGTCACTTGCACTTTATCTATTCTCACAAGCACGGGCTGTCACCTGCTCATTATCTACTCTCATCAGATAGTGCTGTTACTTGCTTATTATCTATTTTCATCAGTTAGGGTTATCAGCTCCTTATTATCTATTCTCATTAGCCAGTGACGTCACTTGTTCATTATCTATTCTAGCAGGCAAGTGCTGCCACTAGCTCATTATCTATTCTTGCAGCAAGTGCTGCCACTAGCTCATTATCTATTCTTAGCAGCAAACACAGGGTGAACACAATTCAGGACCTGCCGAAAAGAAAACATTCGAATAATTTGCCAACTGGTAGGTGGTAAGTGCCTAAGACTGCACCAACTTACTATAAGTACAAATACGACACTAGTTCCTAGTCTTGGTTGTTCCATCATTAAACACTGGATCGGCCATGTAGGCGTGCTGTCAGCATTTCTACAAGCGGGGATTATGTGTTGTACATGTTAAGCCACATGCTGAATACTAAACAGCAGTGCTGACATTTTATAATATGTACGGCAAATCTAGGGGCTACAAAAAGAGCCTATATTTTAAGTCTTCGTCTGGTCCACAGTTCATCGCCCTTACTATGTTCCTTGAAAAAAATGAATTTCATTACATTTAACAACATGCAAGAGTGTCATGCCAACCCATCCAATAGCATTTACATGGTGGAGCAATGGTCACGAAACAGATTTTGGCACAAATCCGCAGCCTTTTTTTTTTTATTTACGTGCTAGAATAATGTAAAACACCTTTCTGTTTTGCTTTTGCCACTTTGCCAGTATTTTAATGTACAGAATATTGCTTTGGAGACACAACTACTAACCATCTAGCCTATTGTGACGAAAGTGATCATCAGATCCTGCGGTATGAGTGATGCCACAGCCAAACATCAGCAGTAGGAACCTGGGAGCCATAAGTTGGCGTATCCTTTCTGCATAATGTGTCTCTTGAACCGCATGTCTCATGTACGCAGCATAAAGACTGTTTTGCTAATGGCCAAATACCAGGAAGGAGAAATTGATTGTGCCAGGCAACTGGCCCAGTTTCTCACTATAATATACCCTGACATTTTCCCTCTGGGGCCCATTTGGGAATGTGCACATTACGTATCCTGCATTCCTGCAGTGGAGGGTTTTTATACAGCTTAAAGCAGGAGCTGTCTTAAGATATTTGTCGCGTTCAGGTGCACCACGGAGCAAGGTGATGGCGTGTGATAGACGTCGTCTCTTATGTAATGTGACAGTCAAAGCCGTCACCTCAGAGCAGACTTAGCAGTTTTCTTAGAGAGTTAAGTTACAGCAACACTTTAATGAGCAGATTCTTTATTACCGCGAGTTTAGGAGAACAATACATGATGCGAAGCAACATCTATAGGTCAGTCACATGATAAAATGTTTATGGGGTAACTCCTCCCAAAAATATACAGTAATTCCAATATTTCCAATTTTCATGCACCAGTCCAAAGAGGCAGCCTTTGCCACTATGTCCATATATCCACTACGTCCACTACGTCCATGTATCCACTACGTCCACTATGCCCATATATTCACTACGTCCACTATGCCCATATATCCACTACGTCCACTATACCCATATATCCACTACGTCACTATGTCCATATAGTCACTACGTCCACTATGCCCATATATCCACTACGTCCACTATGCCCATATATTCACTACGTCCACTATGCCCATATATTCACTACGTCCACTATGTCCATATATCCACTACGTCCACTATGTCCCTGTATCCACTACGTCCACTATGTCCCTGTATCCACTACATCCACTATGTCCATGTATCCACTACGTCCACTATGCCCATATATCCACTACGTCCACTATGTCCATATATCCACTATGTCCATATATCCAATACGTCCACTATGCCCATATATCCACTACGTCCACTATGTCCCTGTATCCACTACGTCCACTATGTCCATATATCCACTACGTCCACTATGTCCATATATCCACTAAGTCCACTATGTCCATATAATCGTTGTGTATTAGAACATTATTGGCTGCAATATTATAATTTTTTTGCCATTGCATATATAGTGGGAACATATCACACAACACTGTACATAGGTTTTCATCACTCACATCAGTCTCCAGTGGAGTTCACAATCTAAATTCACGATCTCAGGCAAATGCACTAGGGCCAATTATTATATAGAAAACCAGTTGGCTTGGAGCATGGAAGAAATCCATGGAAGCACAGAGACATAACAAATCCATGAAACTATTGTCCTGAGCAGATTCAAACCCATGACCCCAGTGGTGCAAGGCAACAGTGTTAGCCAGATTCCTGTTTGCAGTCACCACTAGGGGGAGCTTTGGAGCTTACTGCATACTGTTTTATTATCTAATTCAATGTATAGCTGTATGCAGTAAGCTCCAAAGCTCCCTCTAGTGGTGGCTGTAGGCAGTCAGAACTTCATCACATAACCCTTTGTCTATGTTGTAGATTTGGAGCTCTGTAAAAAAAAAACAACTGCGCTCTGACCGCTATAAGGCTCCATGCACACGTTGCGGAATTTTTTGCAAAAATCTGCATCAAAACCGCAGTTAAACGCAGGTAATTCCGCAGGTAAAATACGCACCTAATAGTGTGTTTTTTGTAATAAATTTTTAGGTGCGGTTTTTACATTTTGATGCGGAAATAGGTGCGTTTTTATGCTGTAGATTTTAAAATACGCACCGCATGTCAATTTACGTTCAGAAAAAAATCTGCAACGTGTAGATGAGATATTTTGGAATCTCATTTACTTTGATGGTACTGTATAACGCTGCGGATTTGACGCACACACATGCGCGCCACAAATCTGCACGTCGTATGCATCATGTAATTTGGCCATAAAGATAGGTAAAAAATTAATCAGCAAAGAATGTTGGAATCATTTAGATTAATAAACACAAAATGGTCTTTAAGGGTGAATATTCACTTTAAGGCTGGATTCACACGAGCACATTACGTCCGTAATGGACGGACGTATTTCGGCCGCAAGTCCCGGACCGAACACAGTGCAGGGAGCCGGGCTCCTAGCATCATAGTTATGTACGACGCTAGGAGTCCCTGCCTTGCTGCCGGACAACTGTCCCGTACTGAAAACATGATTACAGTACGGGACAGTTGTCCTGCAGCGAGCCAGGGAGTCCTAGCGTCGTACATAACTATGATGCTAGGAGCCCGGCTCCCTGCAGTGTGTTCGGTCCGGGACTTGCGGCCGAAATACGTCCGTCAATTACGGACGTAATGTGCTCGTCTTAATCCAGCCTTAAGGTTTTTTTTCCGAGTTATTTAAAAAATTGGCCAATGTAGGAAGGATGAAAAAAAGAGCCATTACTCACCTCACAGATCCCCGTCGTTCCAGCGCCGCCGCTACATTCCTTCCCGCCACTATGTATTGACAAAGCTGCAGCGATGATGTGCCTGTATACCCATGTGATCGCTGCAGCCAAGCGCTGGCCTCAGTGATCCTGGGCCGTATATCCACTGAGACCAGTGATTGGCTGCAGCCATGTCAATACACAACAGCGCGGAGGAATGGCAGCGGCAGCACCGGAACGACAGGGATCCATGAGGTAAGTAACAGCTCTTTTTTTGTTTTGATTTTTGCATCGCTCCTACCGTGGGCAATTTTTTAAATAACTTGGAAAACCCCTTTAAAGGGTCTTTCCAGCCTACAAATTCTATCCTAGATCTGGCATCACAGCCCGATTGGGTCTTCTACTCACTGTAGGGGACGTCACCCTCTTAGATTTATGTAGTGACTGTGTATGTTGTATGGAGTAACTGTGCATATGTGTGTGTGCCTGTATGTAGTGTGTTTAATTGTGTGCATGAGGCATGAGTGTATCTAGTAGGTATGTGCGCCTGTATGCAGTGTGTTTGCTTGTAATGTGTGTTATTTATTTTTTCTAAAATGTAACTAGATATTGGAATATATATATACAGTGAAGGAAATAAGTATTTGATCCCTTGCTGATTTTGTAAGTTTGCCCACTGTCAAAGACATGAACAGTCTAGAATTTTTAGGCTAGGTTAATTTTACCAGTGAGAGATAGATTATATTTAAAAAAAAACAGAAAATCACATTGTCAAAATTATATATATTTATTTGCATTGTGCACAGAGAAATAAGTATTTGATCCCTTTGGTAAACAAGACTTAATACTTGGGGGCAAAACCCTTGTTGGCAAGCACAGCAGTCAGACGTTTTTTGTAGTTGATGATGAGGTTTGCACACATGTTAGATGGAATTTTGGCCCACTCCTCTTTGCAGATCATCTGTAAATCATTAAGATTTCGAGGCTGTCACTTGGCAACTCGGATCTTCAGCTCCCTCCATAAGTTTTCGATGGGATTAAGGTCTGGAGACTGGCTAGGCCACTCCATGACCTTAATGTGCTTCTTTTTGAGCCACTCCTTTGTTGCCTTGGCTGTATGTTTCGGGTCATTGTCGTGCTGGAAGACCCAGCCACGAGCCATTTTTAATGTCCTGGTGGAGGGAAGGAAGTTGTCACTCAGGATTTGACGGTACATGGCTCCATCCATTCTCCCATTGATGCGGTGAAGTAGTCCTGTGCCCTTAGCAGAGAAACACCCCCAAAACATAATGTTTCCACCTCCATGCTTGACAGTGGGGACGGTGTTCTTTGGGTCATAGGCAGCATTTCTCTTCCTCCAAACACGGCGAGTTGAGTTAATGCCAAAGAGCTCAATTTTAGTCTCATCTGACCACAGCACCTTCTCCCAATCACTCTCAGAATCATCCAGATGTTCATTTGCAAACTTCAGACGGGCCTGTACATGTGCCTTCTTGAGCAGGGGGACCTTGCGGGCACTGCAGGATTTTAATCCATTACGGCGTAATGTGTTACCAATGGTTTTCTTGGTGACTGTGGTCCCAGCTGCCTTGAGATCATTAACAAGTTCCCCCCGTGTATTTTTCGGCTGAGCTCTCATCTTCCTCAGGATCAAGGATACCCCACGAGGTGAGATTTTGCATGGAGCCCCAGATCGATGTCGATTGACAGTCATTTTGTATGTCTTCCATTTTCTTACTATTGCACCAACAGTTGTCTCCTTCTCACCCAGCGTCTTACTTATGGTTTTGTAGCCCATTCCAGGCTTGTGCAGGTCTATGATCTTGTCCCTGACATCCTTAGAAAGCTCTTTGGTCTTGCCCATGTTGTAGAGGTTAGAGTCAGACTGATTCATTGAGTCTCTGGACAGGAGTCTTTTATACAGGTGACCATGTAAGAGCTGTCTATAATGCAGGCACCAAGTTGATTTGGAGCGTGTAACTGGTCTGGAGGAGGCTGAACTCTTAATGGTTGGTAGGGGATCAAATACTTATTTCTCTGTGCAAATAAATCTATCTAATTTTGACAATGTGACTTTCTGTTTTTTGTTTTTTTTTATATATATAATCTATCTCTCACTGGTAAAATTAACCTAGCCTAAAAATTCTAGACTGTTCATGTCTTTGACAGTGGGCAAACTTACAAAATCAGCAAGGGATCAAATACTTATTTCCTTCACTGTATATATATATATATATATATATATATATATATATATATATATATATATATATATATATATATATATATATCTCAATATACTCTAGAAAATGTTGATATCGCTGAGCCCCAGGCAACACTACTGAACAATGCCAGGGTTTACCGAGTGTGGTTCACCAACACTTTTCTGTGGCTGATAACACATAGTTAAAAAAAGCGACTATGCCACTTTTCTCAACACAAATGAAAAAATATTGTGTTGGGCAGGCGACTAAACGGGGCATATTCAGTCTAAGTGTCTGGTGCAGCATGAGCTGTAAATTTGGTCCTGCTTAGGCTCCGTTCACATCTGCCTCAGAGTTCCGTTCTAACGTTCCGTCGGAGCTTTCCATCAGAACGGAACTCTGACCATAGGTTTCCGTTTGCATCACCATTGATTTCAATGGTGACGGATCTGGTGCCAATGGTTTCCGTTTGTCTCCGTTGTGCAAAGGTTCCGTTGTTTTGATGGAATGAATACCGTAGTCGACTGCGCTATTGATTCCATCAAAATGACGGAACCCTTGCACAACGGAGACAAACGGAAACCATTGGCACCGGATCCGTCACCATTGAAATCAATGGTGATGCAAATGGAAACCTATGGAATCTGTTTGTTTCAGTCAGGACTCCGTTCTGACGGAAAGCACTGACGGAATGCCAGAACGGAGCCCTGACACAGACGTGAACGAAGCCTTAGATCATCACCTGGAAAAAGTGACCACTACTTTGTGAACCCAACAGGTGGTGCAGATCGTGTGAATTTAACTTCTAAGTTGAATTATCATTCAATCCAACTTCATCCGCCATGTCTTATAATACCTCCTATCCCAAAAATTGGAACTGATTGAGTACAATTTTTTTTTTCTGGCCTTAGAACCACAATGTCCGCTCTAGTAACATCTTGGGAGAAAAATAAGATTATATTTCCTCTTCATGACTGCACAGCACAGTTCATTTTATCCGATTGCGGCGCTTTTCTATGCCGTTGTAATTATCTGCCTTATTTTTACGCCAAGGTATATCATTACACAATCAGTCATAAGCAAAACATATTATTTCAAGCCATTGTGTCCCCATTTAGATTTCAAAGCCATAATCGGAATTTTTGCAGGTTCAAGTCTAAGGGGCACATTTCCTTACAGAAGTCACTTGGAGACCTGCCTAGATGGACTCTGGTCAGTGATTATCGTATTCAGGCAGCACCGCATCCCATCTCGGTCGTTTTAATCTATTGTTATCAAAATTGTGTGACTTTAGAGTTATAAATGCATTCAAGAAGCTAGGTAAAATTACTCAGTAGACCTTGTACTCCAAAGACTATGGTTTCTAAAGATGTATCCTTGTTCGGAGAGTGGGGGACTCTCTGCGTTAACCCCACTCAGTACAATCAGTACAATTTCTACTATTATTAATTGTATTGTGCACAAAATTCAGCGACAGAAAACACCTCCCGGGACTCGCAATCAGCCGCTGGATAGAAATCTGAGTTCATGGTCTGTAGTTATTAATGAACATTTAGAAGTTCAAGGAGAGTACAGTATTCATCCACGGTCATAAAAATACTCGAAATACCACGCGTTTCTCTGAATAAAGAGGGAAGCAGGAAGGAGGCGGTGGAAAGAGGGAGGGAGAACAAAAATCAATGCTGATTTTTTTTTCCCGGACATCAATTATTCAAACGCCTTGACTTCCATGTTGTTATTGTAAGCGACCTCTTAAATGACAAACAATCTGTTTTACCCATTGTAACTAAATGGGGAGCCTAGGCCGGCGTGCGGAGGATCAATATTAGTGACGCCTACCCTGCTATTTCAATACGATTTCTCTTCCTGTGGAAGTCTTGTGAGTGTTTTTGGGGACAGCAGGTTATTAGTGTGACCATCTTTAGGCCCTGTTCACACGGCATGAATTTGACGTGTTTTTCTGTTGAAAAACACGTTAAAAATGCATTATTTAAGCTTCCCGTTGACATCAATTGCAAAACGCATTGTTAGTGTATACAATACGTTTTTTTCACGTAAATCTATTTAAAAACCACGTTGCGTAAAAAAAGTAGCGTCAGGGAACTTCTTTGGTGCGTAAAAGGCACCGAAATTCCCATAGTCAATGGGAGTTATAACTACGCACTGAAAACAGTGCAGAAAGAGCGCACAAAACTAGTAAAAAAACACGATGAAAACGTGTCAAAACGTCTCTATTTTAAAAAGCGAGCGTTTTTAGCATGTTTACAGATCATTTTTTTGAGCGCCATGTGAACAAGGCCTTATCAGTGTAGCGCTGATCGCCGCCGACCAACATCATTTTACCTCTCCTGTTGGCCGTCAGCTTCTCATACCTCGATGTCGGCGTCTCCCTCCTCCTCCCTGGGGATGATGGCGTGTGCTGCTTCCTGGTCCCCGCTCCCTTAGGATGCGCGTGCGCTCTGGTGGTCTCTTAGAGGGCCAGCGCGCGCACCACTAGAAGTTTCCTTAGCCTATCCAAGAACACCCTGGCCTATATAATCTGACCTGCCCTTTGTCCCAGTGCCTGAGCAGTGTTGTGTTTCCCTTATGTTTGTCTTGCAAATAGTTCCTAGCTGTACACTTTTCCCCTTATCCCATATCCCGTATCCAGTATCTGTGTCCAAATGTCTGTGCTAAGCCGAGTGTCCGTAACGAGTCTACCATCTGTGTCCGGTGCTTGTGCCAAGCCGTGTGTCCGTGACGAGTTCACCATCTGTAACCGGTGTCCGTGCCAACCCGAGGGTCCAAGACGACTGCACTACTCCAGTTGGGTGCTCTAGCCAAGTCCAGTGTCGGTGCCAAGTCCAGTTTCCAGTGTCCGGTGCTTGTGCCAAGCCGTGTGTCCGTGACGAGTTCACCATCTGTAACCGGTGTCCGTGCCAACCCGAGGGTCCAAGACGACTGCACTACTCCAGTCGGGTACTCTAGCCAAGTCCAGTGTCGGTGCCAAGTCCAGTTTCCAGTGTCGGTGCCAAGTCCAGTGTCAGAGACGACTTCAGTTATTTAAATTGAGTCCTTCTGGACAATACCTTCTCAAACTAAAGACCCACAGGTGACTCCTGGCGATCGATCAGCTATGATCGCTGAAGAAACTGCTACTGGAAAAGTGTGGTATTACATGGTTCCCATTGACATTACTTAAAGAGGCTCTGTCACCAGATTTTGCAACCCCTATCTGCTATTGCAGCAGATAGGCGCTGCAATGTAGATTACAATAACGTTTTTATTTTTAAAAAACGAGCATTTTTGGCCAAGTTATGACCATTTTTGTAGTTATGCAAATGAGGCTTGCAAAAATCCAAGTGGGTGTGTTTAAAAGTAAAAGTCCAAGTGGGCGTGTATTATGTGCGTACATCGGGGCGTTTTTAATACTTTTACTAGCTGGGCGCTCTGAAGAGAAGTAACTTCCACTTCTCTTCAGAACGCCCAGCTTCTGACAGTGCAGATCTGTGACGTCACTCACAGGTCCTGCATCGTGACGGCCACATCGGCACCAGAGGCTACAGTTGATTCTGCAGCAGCATCAGCGTTTGCAGGTAAGTCGATCTTACCTGCAAACGCTGATGCTGCTGCAGAATCAACTGTAGCCTCTGGTGCCGATGTGGCCGTCACGATGCAGGACCTGTGAGTGACGTCACAGATCTGCACTGTCAGAAGCTGGGCGTTCTGAAGAGAAGAGGATGTTACTTCTCTTCAGAGCACCCAGCTAGTGAAAGTATTAAAAACGCCCCAATGTACGCACATAATACACGCCCACTTGGACTTTTACTTTTAAACACACCCACTTGGACTTTTGCAAGCCTCATTTGCATAATTACAAAAATGGTCATAACTTGGCCAAAAATGCTCGTTTTTAAAAAATAAAAACGTTACTGTAATCTACATTGCAGCGCCTATCTGCTGCAATAGCAGATAGGGGTTGCAAAATCTGGTGACAGAGCCTCTTTAAAGCACGAGTTCTCCAGCTTGTCATGTCCATGGCCGCGGGCCGTCAGGCTCACTCACCTCCTGACGGCTGCAGCCATGGGTCTGTGAGCGCTGGTCCGAGTCTCCTCCTCAGGAGACGCCAGCAATCACTTCCACTCACCTCGGCCGGCTCTCGCACCGGACTTTTATGTTTAATTAGCCCTTGAGCACCCAGGTGTAAAGGATCTGCCAGACACAGCTTCTGTGTCGACGCCCGTGGGTAATCAGTCTGCACCTGCTCCTATGTCTGTGAGACTGACTCCATCTTCCACCACTCAGGATGACAGACTTAGGAGTGGGAGAGCCTATCACAGCCTGGCCAGACGGAGCTAGCTCCCGCCCACTGTCTATTTATACCTGCCTTTCCTGATTCTGCTCTGCTTGTTTCCTGGCTCTGCTGCTGCTTGAACTACTGATCCTCTGCTTGTTATTGACCTTGGCTTACTGACCACTCCCCTGCTCAGCGTTTTGTACCTCGTGCACTCCTGGTTTGACTCGGCTCGTTCACTACTCTCGTTGCTCACGGTGTCTCCGTTGGCAGCTGCCCCGTTTCCCTAGCTTCTGTGTACCCTTGTCTGTTTGTCTGTCGTGCACTTACTGAGCATAGGGACCGTCGCCCAGTTGTACCCCATCGCCTAGGTCGTTGCAAGTAGGCAGGGACTGAGTGGCGGGTAGATTAGGGCTCACCTGTCTGTCTCCCTATCCTGTCATTACACCAGGACTATAAGAAGGGCCCAGCCCCTTCCTACCATGCCTGAGCGTTGTTGTCATACCCAAAGTTTGTCTATGCAAATGGTCTCCTAGTGTCTTCCACTTCCAGTGTTTCCCGTACCTGTATCCCGTGCTATCCTGGTCAAGTGCCGTGCTGAGCTGTAGTCGTGCTGTGCTGCATACCACGCCTGTCCTGCTACACCATGCCTGACGTCTGCCTGCTGTCTAGTCCCAGCCAAGGCTGCCTTGCTACTGTCCGAGCTGCCACAGGTACGCTATACGAACTATAGACTGTTACCTGCGCCCAGTTGGCCAGCTGCAATACCGCCAAGGCGGTACGGCTCAGTGGGTCCACGAACCCAACGTCACACAGCTCTTCAAGGCAGTGGACCCCACTGCTATATGTTCAAATACCCTGATAGGAATTTTCTAATATATGGCTACAAGAAGTTTCTATGAAGGTGGAGCTTCAATTGGAAAATCAACCCTGTCCTAGTACGCATTAACTAGTACTTAGCATAGGCAATCTTAAGAAATTATACCAGCTGTAAGCATTGTCAATTATACTTGGAAAGACTGAGACCACCCACCATGGCATAAGCTGTATGCCATGCCAATATTTTCACTACTGGGTGTTTGCCGTGACATATTGTACGTGTCATTGTTTACTTCTTGAAGATATTGCTTTTAATTTATTGCAGGATGAAAAATGGTCAGCATTTCTCCAGTGAGGGGTGGTTTATGAAGCTTTCGCAGCCGGGCCTCCCAGTGCCCTCTGGCAAACACTTTGTGAACAAACACAGCCGGTCGTCAGACAAAATGTGACATTTCCTACTTTCCGACAGCAGAGTATAAAGGAAGGATTTTTGTCTATATTCTTCTGTTCACAATCCAACTCACAGCAACGTGGATGGATTAGAGGTGAAGGCATAAGTAGAAAAGATTACACTGTTTAATGCCGGGACAAGGTTTTCTGGCAGTCGATGGGCGATGTACAAGATGAAAATTGAAAACACCCTGGCTTTATAATGCCAGCCGAAAAAAATATCATTGATATTATAGCAGGGATGGCATTAGAAAGATGTTGGCATAAAACTGAACCAAGAGGTTACCAGCTGTAGAAGACATAATGATACCTGGTTGGCAACTGTATGAGTTATAAAAAACTGTGTTCTGGGACGCACATTAACCATTTAGGTTACAGCAGGTGATGTGCCACAAATATGGAGTAAAATTTGCAACTTATTTTGTCACTAGCCAAATTTGAAAAGTGATGAGAAAAAAGGGCATGGCCTCCAGGGTTGTAGCTAAAGGCTCATGGGTCCTGGTACAAAAATTCAGCTTGGACCCCCCTACCCCTCCCAAACACCACCAGGCCCATGCTCCTGCCTATGCCCAGCCGCCGCGATCGCGCTGCTCCTGGCTGTTTAACCTCTCAAATGCTGCGGTCAATCGCGACTGCAGCATCTGAGGCGTTGAAAAGAGGGGGGCGGCCAACGATCGCTGGTTCAAGTCCCCTAGGGGAGCTAATAAAGTGTGTGAAAAAAAGTTTTTTAGTAGTGAACAAAAATAAAAAAAATATTAAGAGTTGAAAAAAAAACCTTTTCAAATTTTCCCCCTAAAGTAATATAAAAAAGAAAAAAAGTAAACAAAATTGGTATCGCTGCGTCCATAAAAGTCTGAACTATTACAATATAGTGTTATTTAACGCGCACGGTGAATGCACGGCGAACGCCGTAAAAAATAAACTATTTAAAACGCCAAAGTTTCTTGGTCAACTTAGCTCCCATAAAAATGTAATAAAAAGTGATCAAAAAGCTCTACGTACCAAAAAATGGTACCAATAAAAACTACAGCTTGTCCTGCAAAAAATAAGCCCTCACACCGCTGAATCGGTGAAAAAATAAAAAAGTTATGGCTCTCAGAATGGGGCGACACAAAACATTTTTGTTTCTTAACAAAGAGTTTCTTATCAATAAAAGTAGTAAAATATAAAAAAGACAATAGAAATTTGGTGTCACCGTCATCGTATTGAGCCACAGAATAAAGATAAGTTGTCGTTTTTAACGCAAAGGTGAAAGCCGTAAAAACTAGACCCAAAAAACAATTGAGGAATCACAGTTTTTTCCAACTTCAGCCCGCAAATAATTTGCTTGGCCCTAAGTCTGAGCGCATCATATATGACGGAATCGTGTACATATACGGCGCCCTGGGCACTAGAGAAATAATTCTGTAGCTAATTCAGTGCCTGTTTGGCATAGGGAGTAGGGTAGTATGGAGCTGAACGTTACCCTGCAATGCCCTAGTCAATCCACAACATGTTATATTACAGTATTTACCTCCAATACCTCCGGGTACAACATTTATTGAACTTAATTTGTCACTGAAATCAATAGGCTTAAAAATGTACAACCGCAATGTGCACAGATCACTTCCATATTCTCACTCCTCTTGGCAGCTCATACAAAGTACATGACTCAGCAGGGGGTGACAATGAGCTCAGAAGAAAGTTCCTACCAGGGTAAAAAGAATAATAAATCTGAGATCCAACCTGGGGCATGATAAGGGAGAGATCTTCCCTAATTATAAAAAATAGATATCAGTAGATATTCCTTAGATTTCCATACCAAATAACATTTCTTAGTGTTAACATTGATGTGAAATGGGTTTTCAGTGATGACCTATCCATGATCTGCAGAATAAAGCAGCCGTGTCACTTATTAGCGCACTGTGGTCCCTTCCTTGTTTAAGCAGGCCCTACACTGTACATGCCTGGTACTGCAAATCAGCCCCGTTCTCTTGAATGGGCTGAGCTGCAGTACCAGTCACAGCCACACCCATAGGTATGGCGCTGTGCCTGGATAAACAAATTAGGACGTCATAGCTCCTTCATTCTGCTGATCGTGTGGACCCGGGGGTTCGAACCCCCACTGATCACGCAGATAAAAGTCCCAGAAAATGCCTTTAGGACCCTAAATCTGGTGATTGGGGCAAGGAACAAGTGACCGAGGTATGAAAAATATTAGTAATGTCTTGATACAGCTCCCTCTGCCCGTGATTGCTCTTCAGGCCTTTCGATAATGATGATAATAACAAGGCAAAATTCGCCTGCTGGGATTCTACCCCTCGATTACATTCTAAGAATGTAAAGCATTTGTTTCTACAAGAGCCGCTAATTAATTAAAATGTAAATCATGAACAGCAAAGCCGTATTTAACGTGAGCAATATTTAATGAGCAAGTATTCGGCATATATGCCAGGATGCAACTGGAGCCCGATCCCACAAGGTTTACCAGGCCTGACATCTTCTGTATTAATAGGTGCTCATATCTCGGCTCCCCAGCCTGAATACTCAACCAGCCCCCCTGATGAGCGGGGAGCTCCGGCTTCTCCAGGTGCCGCTGATCTTGATGGAGCTTTATACAATGATATAAATTGCAGTGACAGGTGTTATAACCTCCGAATCCAGGCATTTATGACCCATGTATATTTCAGCGGTTTCCACCATAGAGAGCGATTGTCAGCACATCTGAGTGAGGTCTGGGAGCAGAGTCTGGTGCTTTTATGTCTACGCAGCCTCTGCGGCTCTTAAATATCTTCGATAAATCAGCGCCGACGAGCATCATGCATAAATTCTCTTACTTTAACTCGCTTTCTGTACTTTTTTCTTCTCTTCTCGGTTCTTTCTTCTGAGTTAGAGACTTAAGAGCGTAATAACTGTCAGTTGTTATCAAGTTCAATAAGGACATGAGGGGTAAAGCAAAAATATTCCGACTATTCCAACACAGCAAATAAGAACACAGACGGACACGCGGCGCAAACAAATAAATGCACTCATGCGTCTTCAAGAGCGGCGCGAAACAAGACTGCAAGGGATTCTGGGAAGCATCTCTATGGTGTTTGACCAGACGGACCTTTATCCTACACAGGCATGGGTACAGACAACTGAGGGCCCCTGTGCATAAACAGCATGTGGACCCCCTGCCGCACGCATGACTGCAAAAAAATGTTTTCCCTATAAAACAGATGGATAGTGAAGACATTTCTGGTTACATCCCTTGTGGTCTAGGGCAGTGAAGAGATTCCCAGGATCCAGCTGATCAGTGGGGGACCAGCTTATTGTTGGAAGACGTTTCTCTTCTCATAGAATCAATTTTCTCATCTCTCTTCTTTAAGTTTCTTTATTTTGTTTTCCTATGACTATCTATCTATCTATCTATCTATCTATCTATCTATCTATCTATCTATCTATCTATCTATCTATCTATCTATCTATCTATCTATCTATCTATCTATCTATCTATCTATCTATCCCATATCTATCTATCTATCTATCTATCTATCTATCTATCTATCTATCTATCTATCTATCTATCTATCTATCTATCTATCTATCTATCTATCTATCTATCTATCTATCTATCTATCTCATATCTATCTATCTATCTATCTATCTATCTATCTATCTATCTATCTATCTATCTATCTATCTATCTATCTATCTATCTATCTATCTATCTATCTATCTATCTATCTATCTATCCCATATCTATCTATCTATCTATCTATCTATCTATCTATCTATCTATCTATCTATCTATCTATCTATCTATCTATCTATCTATCTATCTATCTATCTATCTATCTATCCCATATCTATCTATCTATCTATCTATCTATCTATCTATCTATCTATCTATCTATCTATCTATCTATCTATCTATCTATCTATCTATCTATCTATCTATCTATCTATCTATCTATCTTCTGTTTAACATTTTTATTTTCCCTTAAACTCTTTCAAACATAATTGAATTTGCCAATAAGGCTTTGTTCACATCTGCGCTAGGATAGATAGATAGATAGATAGATAGATAGAGCAAGCCACATGCATAATGTATTAAACTATTGTATATAATGATCTCAACCCTGAAAATGAATTAAAAATAACGGTGAAATGTCTACATTTAGCTTAAATACAACTATGATTTATCCGTATCGGTTGAATTGGCTTCCTGTAATAGAGGAGGTTCCGGCACCGGCTCCAATGAGAGCTTCCATTAGATAAATATTAACATTAACATGCTTATACCAGCATGAATGCAATTACCTTATAATCATGAAGACCCCCAAGGAGGCCCGCAGAAAATGTCTGCTCCATTAGGAGAGCGCTCGGCCTGTTATTACAGTAAACGGCTGAAAGTGTAGTGGAGGGGTCTTATGACAGGGGGAGTAGTGAGGGAACGGTATATTAAGATCTAAAGGGTTAGTAAAGGGTTAATGTTAATAGCGGTGGAAACGTAGGGAGGAGTTAAGAGCAGTATTTATAAGGGAGGTTCCTCTTCAGAAGAAACCCAGAGTAAGATGTTTTGACACCCACCCGACCGACCGCCTGCTCGCCCATCATTTCTGCTGAAGGAGGTCAGAGATTGTAGAAGTATCATTGTCGCAGCAGCGGGAGTATGAGGGTCCTTGAAGGCAAATGGAAAGTAAAATTGGAGGCATTCAAGCCCCAAATAACAGTGGTGGCAATTTGGGCTTAGGGTTTTACCCAGCCAGTTGGTTAATATCCTGTAGGCAGGGTCCCCAGGAAGGGTGGCAGGGCTGGACAATAACGGGGTCCTCAGGATAGGTGCAGTACGGCTGAGGACACCAGAGCATGTTGATGACAAATATTAAAGATAGAGGGGAGCCCCCTGCTAAACAAGCGGTGTCGCTAATTCTGGCTGACCCAATCCTTCCATGTCTTTCTTGGTCATCCATGTGTAATACTACATTTGTCCTGTAGCGGCCACTGTAGGGAAAATGAGAAGCTAATGGCAACTTCTTCTGTCAAAATTTGCTGTTTACCGGAGGTCTCAGGAGGTTGACCAGTGTCACATCTCATATGCAGCCCTATGTGTCTCCATGGTAACAGACAACAGACAAGCTCTATGTAGTCTGATCCTGCAGTAATTTTCTCTTTTATCTGTCTTCTGCTTCTTTCTAATGCACATTTGGTAGGTTAACAAGAAGAAGGGGACAGATGGAAAGAAATATGACTGCAGGATCAAACTACAAAGAGTCTAGCTAAATGCGTGAATCTCCTGTATCTGTCCATGCGCTGAATGCATTCAGTTACCGTTCAGCTCCTGTGCAGAAGAGGATGTGTCCGGGGAAGGCCGAGAGCAGTCACATGAGTAAATCACGTGACCACCACCATTTTTCGCCCTATGGACGCGTCGATTGTAGCTCCGGAGTGTTTACATAGCCTATGCATGGGCAGCTGGCGGCCCTCAACTGAGCAGCTGGGGTAATGTCTGATGAGATTAGTTAGTTTAGGACCTTTTACTAAATATTTGTATAAAGTGGTCTAATGTTTTGTCAATTAGTTTGGGTTCTATAAATATTTAGTGAATGTAGGAGCCACTTGGTTGATCCACCTGATTCCTAGCAGCTCAGTCAATGTGATATACAGCCTAAAGAGGCCTTGTACAATCACCTGACATGTCTGTTTTGGTTCCTGTGTTGTGTGATTCCTCTGTTATTCCTCCTGGAAATGTGTGAATAAATGAATAACTGGGTGTTACCATTCACCTTGTCAATGGGGTCTGTACCTACGCACTCTGACACTGTCCAACCACTGCTGATAGTGTCAGACTATATAGAGGCAAGCCCTATTGACAAGCGGAATGGTTATACCCAGTTGTCCATTTATGAATACATTTCCAGGAGGAGTAATAGAGGAATAACACCCTGCAGAGTTCTAAGAAAGGATACTCTAGAATAGGTTTTTTTTAAATGGGGAATACAAGTAATTATTATAACAGACATGTCAGGAGAGTTGACAGGTTCACTTTAATTGTTCACTGTTGTCAGACATTTTTGGCTGGAGGTGGCTGACTGTAGACTTAGTGATTGATATTAGCAGCTCCTTATATAAGGATCCTCTTATATCAGCTGAGGATTGGAATATAGGGTTAGTGTTCCTTTAAATGTCCAAAGAATTGGTAATAAATATAATTTTAATCAATTGACTTGATATTTTCCTGGAAAATTATTGATAGCAAATATAGTATCATCCCATGGCGATAAACCAGACATATCCCATAAACTACCGTTGTGGTGTTTTTGCATTTTTTCCATTTAGTTGTGATTGATTAAGCGGTAAATATCAGCTGTATCTATGAAACTTCCGTGTCACGTCTTTTATTGCACGCGCAGCAGTCCGGCTATTGGAGAATCATTATTAACCCTTCCTCCGGGTCCTGATCTACAGCTCTGAGGTGAAATACTGCTGCATGGGAGCAGGTCCAGTTCTCGTGCTGGGGCTGATCTGTGGATTTGGATAGCGCTTTGTTACTTCTACATCTCCAGCGGCTCCGCAAGGCGCCGGGACTCAGTAGGGAACGGCAATAATTTGTTGCTTCATTTTATTTTCACAAATTATAAAGTGATGTCAATAAATCCCTACCCCATAGTTCTGTCTCCCGTCAAAGCCGAGGAAACCAAAGCAGTCATGTGTCCAGTAGCTGTGATGTACATCCACATGGCATTGAAGACATGGCGGACAATTATGGAACGGTCAAGGGATTAGAGCAAGTGCCTTGCAGCAGATGACTCAGAACCTCTCAGCAAAGTACAGGAGAGAATATAACCGCAGATGTGTGGAGATCGTCCGAGAGGCTCTAGAAAAGACTAGAAAACCGGCTCATCGTACGCGAATGAAAGCAAAGCAGACGCAGGGACATTTGTCTCCGGCGGTGAATTAAAGTGTAGATTCACCTGTGTTTGTATCTTTACTGTAGATGCTGCAGAACATCATTATACACACCGCAGCTGCTGCAGAACATCATTATACACACTGCAGCTGCTGCAAAACATCATTATGAACACCTCAGCTGCTGCAGAACATCATTATACACACCTCAGATGCTGCAGAACATCATAATATACACCTCCGCTGCTGAAGAACAGCATTATACAGACCTCAGCTGCTGCAGAACCTAAAAATACACATCTCAGCCGCTGCAGAACATCATCTCTGCAGATCTATCTATCTATCTATCATCTCTCTCTCTATCTATCTATCTATCTATCTATCTATCTATCTATCTATCTATCTATCTATCTATCTATCTATCTATCTATCTATCTATCTATCTATCTATCTATCTATCTATCATCTCTCTATCTATCTATCTATCTATCTATCTATCTATCTATCTATCTATCTATCTATCTATCTATCTATCTATCTATCTATCTATCTATCTATCTATCTATCTATCTATCTATCTATCTATCTATCTATCTCATATCTATCTATCTATCTATCTATCTATCTATCTATCTATCTATCTATCTATCTATCTATCTATCTATCTATCTATCTATCTATCTATCTATCTATCTATCTATCTATCTATCTCATATCTATCTATCTATCTATCTCATATCTATCTATCTATCTATCTATCTATCTATCTATCTATCTATCTATCTATCTATCTATCTATCTATCTATCTATCTATCTATCTATCTATCTATCTATCTATCTATCTATCTATCTATCTATCTATCTATCATCTATCTATCTATCTGTTTTTTTAATGGATTCCCCTCTATGTTGTTTTATATGGGTACATTCTTTACTGTCTCCTATAATGTAGTTATGGGGGCACTATCCTCTATGATATATCTACATACAGCAGCAGAAAAGTTGATAATTATAACATTAGATTTACTAGGAGAGGTAATTGAAAAAATGCTTTGGGATTGTCCCAGTGTGTTATGAAGAGCTTATGCTGCGTATCATTGAGTTTAATTCAAATGAGCATTGATGTCTTCTGCTTACAAGTAGTGACACTGATTCATGTAATATAAATTGACATTAGAGTCACTCAGCCAAGATACAGACAGTGTCAGCAGCATGAGCAGGAATAGTGTCGGCACTACACACGGTTATATATATATATACATAAAGGGATAATGGATGCAGTGATGGCACGGTACACAAATGATGCACACAGTGATGTTACAGTACAAGAATTTTACAGTGATGTCACAATAGTGTGGTAAGGCACACAGTGATGTCATAGGACACAAGCAATTTATATATTATCCAAGGAATCAATCTATCTTATCCATCTATCCATCTATCTATCTATCTATCTATCTATCTATCTATCTATCTATCTATCTATCTATCTATCTATCTATCTATCTATCTATCTATCTATCTATCTATCTATCTATCTATCTATCTATCACACCGTGATGTTACAGTACAGGACTTTCACAATAGAGTGTTAAGGCACACAGTGATGTCAAAGGACAGAAATAATGCACAGAATGATATCATATTACATGGATAATGCACATCATAATATCAAAGTACAATGATAGTCATAGTACTGTACAGTTATAATGCACAAAGTAATGTCACAGTGTAGGGATAATGCACACAGTAATGTCACAACACAGCAATGATACAATTGATATATTTTATTTATCACTGCTCCTGGTGCATATATACATGGATGTTAACCTGAGTGTATTACTATACAATAGCTGAACAGAAGTTTTAACAATTTGATGCAACGTAAAAAACAATTCCCTGATTTTCCTAGAAAATTTCCTCATGTCATGAAAATGTGATTGGGGCAGAAGGACTTCTTGTTAGAGGTGGTAGCATCAAGCAGCTCGTGAATGGGGCCTAATTTTTATCTTTACTTTGGGGCCCTCTTCCTTTATATACGCCACTGCTTCTACCACAATCGGCATGGACAAATTAGGAAGGGCAGCCATAGCCTATAGATAAAAGAACAGTACTGCAAGAGACTTTACTGTTTAATGCCAGAGCAATATTGGGGTCCATACATACTTTATATGTATAGTAGGTTGGGGGTACCGGAGGGTTTTGTTGAGCATTACCCAGAAAGTGCTCAATATTCAGGGAAGGGCCAGTTGTCCCTGTGTCATTATATTGTGACCAGACATGGCAGCATACCTCCCAACTTTTGAATTCGGAAAAGAGGGACATCTTAAGCCACGCCCCCTAACCAAGCCCAATATTCCGCATAAACACATCAAATCGCAGCCAGATCCTTCTGCAAATAACGCGCACACATTCTCACTGCAGATCTCTAGACTGTCTGGATATCACAGATATTATGGATCCGGTTATGTCGTCTTTGTGTTACTTTTCCTATCTTGGGTATAACATTTGCTCATCACGGCGGCAGCAGCTGCAGGACAAACCAAAAGGCTGAGAACAATGAAAGTCAATAGGGAGACCCTGTGGTGGATGACTTTTCAATTGACAGGTAGCAGAGTTACATGATGGGTATTTTTTTTTCCCAGTTGTGTAACTCTGCTACCGGTCAATGAAAAATTCATCCACCAGAGCCCCCCTGTAGATAGCTCCACACACAGCCCCCCTGTACATAGCGCCAGACACAGCCCCCCTGTAGATAGCCACACACAGCCCCCCTGTAGATAGCTCCCCACACAGCCCCTCTGTAGATAGTTCCAGATACCGCCCCCCTGTAGATAGCGCCACGCACAGCCCCCCTGTACATAGCTCCACACACAGCCCCCTGTAGATAGCGTCAGATACAGCCCCCCTGTAGATAGCGCCACCCCCCCCTTCCAGGAGAAGTCACTGGCTTCAATGTCCATATATGGACAGTGTAGTCACTGACTTCTCCTGGAGAGGAATCCCCGGCCACAAGGTCGGGGATTCCGCTTCAGAAGTGAGTGACATCACTGTGTCCATATATGGACAGTGTGGTCACTCACTTCTTCTGTAGCGGAATCCCCGACCCTGTGGTTGGGGATTCCGCTACAGAAGAAGTGAGTGACCACACTGTCCATATATGGACACAGTGACGTCACTCACTTCTGAAGCGGAATCCCCGACCCTGTGGTTGGGGATTCCGCTACAGAAGAAGTGAGTGACCACACTGTCCATATATGGACACAGTGACGTCACTCACTTCTGAAGCGGAATCCCCGACCCTGTGGTTGGGGATTTCGCTACAGAAGAAGTGAGTGACCACACTGTCCATATATGGACACAGTGACGTCACTCACTTCTGAAGCGGAATCCCCGACCCTGTGGTTGGGGATTCCGCTACAGAAGAAGTGAGTGACCACACTGTCCATATATGGACACAGTGACGTCACTCACTTCTGAAGCGGAATCCCCGACCCTGTGGTTGGGGATTCCGCTACAGAAGAAGTGAGTGACCACACTGTCCATATATGGACACAGTGACGTCACTCACTTCTGAAGCGGAATCCCCGACCCTGTGGTTGGGGATTCCGCTACAGAAGAAGTGAGTGACCACACTGTCCATATATGGACACAGTGACGTCACTCACTTCTGAAGCGGAATCCCCGACCCTGTGGTTGGGGATTCCGCTACAGAAGAAGTGAGTGACCACACTGTCCATATATGGACACAGTGACGTCACTCACTTCTGAAGCGGAATCCCCGACCCTGTGGTTGGGGATTCCACTACAGAAGAAGTGAGTGACCACACTGTCCATATATGGACACAGTGACATCACTCACTTCTGAAGCGGAATCCCCGACCCTGTGGTTGGGGATTCCGCTACAGAAGAAGTGAGTGACCACACTGTCCATATATGGACACAGTGACGTCACTCACTTCTGAAGCGGAATCCCCGACCCTGTGGTTGGGGATTCCGCTACAGAAGAAGTGAGTGACCACACTGTCCATATATGGACACAGTGACGTCACTCACTTCGGGGATTCCGCTTCAGAAGTGAGTGACGTCTCTGTGTCCATATATGGACCGTGTGGTCACTCACTTCTTCTGTAGCGGAATCCCCAACCACAGGGTCGGGGATTCCGCTTCAGAAGTGAGTGACGTCACTGTGTCCATATATGGACAGTGTAGTCACTCACTTCTGTAGCGGAATCCCCGGCCACAGGGTCGGGGATTCCGCTTTAGAAGTGGGTGACGTCGCTGTGTCCATATATGGACAGTGTAGTCACTTACTTCTCCTGTAGCGGAATCCCCAATCCCCGGCCAGGGATTGGGGATTCCGACTCCTACAGGGAGCAAAAAAAGACCCACCTCCTCCTCACATGCACTCTGCACTGTGAGTAGGAGGAGGAGAGAGAGCGCGAGCAACGAAAGACACGGCTGTCACTCGGGACACATCCGGTGATGGCCGTGTATTGCCCGGCCCCATAGACTTCTATGGGAGCCAGGCGGCCGGGTAAACGGCCGAAAATAGGGCATGTCCCATTTTTTGACGGCCAGGTTTGGTGGTAGGTCTGCTACCGGCAGTGCCTTCGTGGATTCAGGGTCTTCTGCTAATATTATGTCTGTGGAATTTGCTATGTCTCTAGCGATGCCATTGATTGATTTGCCTAAACCTGTCCCGGTAGTGGGTATCGACTCCACTCCTCTTGCTAATGGTTATTTTACACAGCATACCCCTGTTTTTGAACTCCTTGTTGGCTCCATGCATTTGGAGCAGTGCTCTGTACTGGTGATGCAGGGATTATCGTCCGATTTGGTTTTATGCCTTCCCTGGTTGCAGTTGCATAATCCCACGTTTAACTGGAATACTGGGGATCTTACCAAATGGGGTAATGAATGCATGACGTCATGTTTTTCTGTTAATTCTATTTCTCTCCCTGAGGAGGTGAACACTCTACCTGAGTTTGTTCAGGACTTCGCCGATGTTTTCTCTAAAGAGGCCTCCGAAGTGTTACCTCCTCATAGAGAATACGATTGCGCAATCGATTTGGTACCAGGAGCTAAGCTCCCTAAGGGTAGGATATTTAATCTCTCTTGTCCCGAACGTGAAGCCATGAGAGAGTATATCCAGGAATGCCTGGCCAAGGGTTACATTTGCCCCTCTACTTCTCCGGTAGGTGCTGGCTTCTTCTTCGTAGGGAAGAAGGATGGTGGTCTTAGGCCGTGCATTGACTGCCGAAACTTGAATAAGGTCACTGTAAGGAACCAGTATCCCCTTCCTTTGATTCCTGATCTCTTCAATCAGGTTCAGGGTGCCCAATGGTTCTCTAAGTTTGATCTACGGGGGGCTTATAACCTTATCTGCATCAAAGAGGGGGATTAGTGGAAGACTGCGTTTAACACGCCCGAAGGTCATTTCGAATACCTCGTCATGCCCTTTGGGTTGTGTAATGCTCCCGCGGTCTTCCAGAATTTCATAAATGAGATTTTAAGAGACTACCTGGGGGTATTTCTTGTAGTGTACCTTGATGACATACTTGTGTTTTCCAAGGACTGGTCCTCCCACAAGCATGTCAGGAAGGTGCTCCAGGCCCTTCGGGAAAACAAGCTGTTTGCTAAGACCGAAAAATGTGTGTTTGGGGTGCAGGAGATACCATTTTTGGGTCAAATCCTCACTCCTCATGAATTCCGCATGGACCCCGCCAAGGTCCAGGCTGTGGCGGAATGGGTACAACCTGCCTCCCTGACGGCGTTACAGTGCTTCCTGGGGTTCGCTAATTATTACAGGAGATTTATTGCTAACTTCTCGGTCATCGCTAAGCCTCTTACGGATCTCACTCGCAAAGGTGCAGATCTTCTCCACTGGCCTCCTGAGGCTGTCCAGGCTTTTGAGGTCCTTAAAGGGAATGTGTTGCCAGCAAAACATGTATTTTTTTTTTTAGATAAACAATTAGTGTATAGGTGATTAAACATTGTTCTAATTTTTTTTATTTTTTTCACGAGTGGGGAAATATTATAAATTATATTCTAATTTATAATATTTCCCAGTGCTGGTCACTAGATGAGCTATTCCCAAAATTGCAGCATTGCATGTGGTAAAGCAACCACATTGCTTTTTGCTGCAAAATTGGGAAAAACTCACTCGCTCTAGTGAGCTCTGAGAATCCCCCCTCCTTTATCCTGGCTAGTGCCGGGATAAACGAGGGGTTTGAACGGTCTAACCTCCTACACTGTGTGTCGCCATTTTTTGCGCTAACACACAGTGTAGAAGGTTTACATACACTAGTAAACACACACTAAAACAAGTACATACACAGAAATCACTTACCTGCTCCAGTCGCCGCCGCTCCCTCCGGTCCGTCCGCTCCGTCTGCTGCCGCTGCTCCATGTGCACAAGTCCGGAAGCCGCAACCGGAAGTAGTAATCTTACTGTCCGGCCGCGACTTCCGGTCCACAGGAAAATGGCGCCGGACGGCGCCCATTTCATCTTGGACTGTGTGGGAGCGGCGCATGCGCCGTTCACAAAGACGGCGTACACCATAGTGACTGCGAACGGGCCTCGTTCGCAGTCCCTATGGGACTGTGGCTGCCGTATTCCATGTAATGGAAAAAAAAATGGCAGCCCCCATAGGGAAGAAAAAGTGTAAAAATAGAAAAAAGTAACACACAAACACACAAATAAATAAAAACGTTTTTAATAAAACACTAACATAAAACTGACATGAATTTTTTTTTGGGGGTGACACTGTTCCTTTAAGAAGTGCTTTATCTCGGCCCCAGTGCTGGTTCAGCCAAACCAAATGGAGCCATTTATCGTGGAGGTTGACGCGTCCGAGGTGGGAGTGGGTGCTGTCTTGTCCCAGGGTACCAGGTCCCTCACCCATCTCCGTCCCTGTGCCTACTTCTCCAGGAAGTTTTCGCCCACTGAGAGTAACTATGATATTGGCAACCGCAAACTCTTAGCCATTAAATGGGCATTTGAAGAGTGGCGCCACTTCCTGGAGGGGGCTAGGCACCAGGTAACGGTCCTTACCGACCACAAGAATCTGGTTTTCTTAGAATCTACCCGGAGGCTAAACCCGAGACAAGCTCGATGGGCGTTATTTTTTACCAGATTCAACTTTTTGGTCACATATAGGGCTGGGTCTAAAAATATTAAGGCTGAGGCACTGTCGCGTAGCTTCATGGCCAGCCCTCCTTAGAAGGAAGATGCAGCTTGTGTTTTGCCTCCAGGTATACTCATTTCCTCTATTGATTCTGATTTAGTCTCCGAAATTGCGGCTGATCAAGGTTAAGCTCCCGGGAACCTTCCTGAGAACAAGCTGTTTGTTCCCCTGCAATTCGGGCTAAGGGTACTTACGGAAAATCATGACTCTGCACTATCTGGCCATCCAGGCATCCTGGGTACCAAGCACCTCATTGCCAGAAACTACTGGTGGCCTGGGTTGCTTAAAGACGTTAAGGCCTACGTCGCCGCTTGTGAGGTTTGTGCTAGGTCCAAGACCCAGGTCCCGACCAGCGGGCTTACTATGTTCTTTGCCCATTCCCCAGAGACCTTGGACCCATATCTCCATGGATTTTATCACCGATTTGCCTCCATCTCAAGGCAAGTCGGTGGTGTGGGTTGTAGTAGACCGCTTCTGTAAAATGTGCCACTTTGTGCCCCTCAAGAAACGACCCAATGCTAAGACGTTAGCTACCTAGTTTGTCAAACACATCCTGCGTCTCCATGGGGTTCCTGTCAATATTGTTTCTGACAGAGGGGTACAATTTGTTTCATTGTTTTGGAGAGCCTTCTGTAAGAATTTGGAGATTGATCTGTCCTTCTCCTCGGCCTTCCATCCTGAAACTAATGGCCAGACTGAGAGGACTAATCAGTCTCTAGAACAATATTTAAGGTGCAACTCAGGGCCTCCGTGTCCCCCCAACAACGTAGAGAGTTCCGCAGGAAGAATGGTCTCTGCTTCTACTGTGGGGATAACAAGCGAAGTGAACGAGCCGAGTCAAACCAGGAGATGAGCGAGGTACAAAAACGCAGAGCAGAAGAGTGGTCAGTAAAGCCAAGTTCAATCACAAGCAGAGGATCAGGAGTTCAAGAAGCTGCAGCAGGTTCAGGAAACCAGCAGAGAAGAATCACAAGCAAAGGAGGAACAGGAAAGGCAGGTATAAATAGACAGAGGGCGGAGCTAGCTCCGTCTGGCCAGGCTGTGATAGGCTCTCCCACTCCTAAGCCTGCCATTCTGAAACTAATGGCCAAACTGAGAGGACTAATCAGTCTCTAGAACAATATTTAAGGTGTTTTATCTCTGACTGTCAACATGATTGGGTCTCATTCATTCCCCTCGCTGAATTTTCCCTTAATAACCGGGTCAGTAATTCGTCAGGGGTCTCCCCCTTTTTCTGTAATTTTGGGTTTAATCCACGGTTCTCCTCCGTTTCACCTGGTAGTTCCAACAATCCCAAGGTAGATGCCGTTCATCAGGAACTGTGCACAGTCTGGGCCCAGGTTCAGAAGAACCTAGAGGCGTCCCAGAACATACAAAAGACTCAGGCAGATAGAAGACGTTCTGCTAACCCCTTGTTTGTGGTCGGGGATCTGGTGTGGCCATCTTCAAAAAATTGACGGCTTAAAGTCCCGTCCAAGAAGTTTGCTCCCCGGTTTATAGGGCCGAACAAGGTCATTGAAGTCCTTAACCCTGTCTCCTTCCGACTGGAGTTGCCCCCGTCTTTTCGAGTACACGACGTGTTTCATGCCTCCCTCCTTAAACGCTGCTCCCCGTCCTTGGCTCCCTCGAGGAAACCTCCGGTCCCTGTTCTCACCCCTGAGGGGGTAGAATTCGAGGTGGCCAAGATTGTGGACAGCAGGATGGTCCAAGGCTCCCTCCAGTACCTGGTCCATTGGAGAGGATACGGACCTGAGGAGAGGACTTGGGTACCCACCTGGGATGTTCACGCTGGGGTTTTGCTCAGGAGGTTCCACCTTCGTTTCCCCAACAAACCAGGTCCACCTAGAAAGGGTCCGGTGGCCCCTCATAAAAGGGGGGGTACTGTAAAGGATCTGCCAGACACAGCTTCTGTGTCGACGCCCATGGGTAATCAGTCTGCACCTGCTCCTATGTCTGTGAGACTGACTCCATCTTCCACCACTCAGGATGGCAGGCTTAGGAGTGGGAGAGCCTATCACAGCCTGACCAGACGGAGCTAGCTCCCGCCCACTGTCTATTTATACCTGCCTTTCCAGGATAATTGGCTGTCCAGAAAGCCAATGGGGACATTTAGATGTGGAGCATGCCCGGCCCGTGACCAGTTATTGCCCTCACGCACATTTACCAGCTCAGCAACGGGTCAACAGTTTGAAATAAGAGATTTCAATAACTGTACATCCAGCGGCGTTGTATACCTGGCCAGATGTGAGTGTCCCATGGACTATGTTGGTAAAACAAAGCGCGAGTTTAGACGGAGGATGCGAGATCATTTTAATGATATCCAAAACGAGAGAGATACACCATCTCACGACATGTCCATACGGTACATCGGGGTAATCCTGCTTCCATGAAATTTGTGGGAATCCAGGTTGTTCTCAAAAACTGTAGAGGGGGTAACTGGGATAAAAGGATTCTTCAGGTAGAATGCAGATGGATCCACAGGATGAAATCGGTTAATCCGGCAGGACTTAATGAGAATGTCAGTTTTGGCTGCTTTTTGTGAAGTTTAGGAGGATAATAGGAGTCCAGACCTCTCCATCATTAACATAATGCAGCCACTCTATTTTGTGTTGATCCACAGACCGGCATTCAATTTGACCTGATAGTGTCACCCACAGAAGTGAAGTATCACAGGGTGTCACATATATCCATCTAATATGTCCCGATATGAGTTTTGGGAGACTGGTTTATTACTATCTATATGATGCAGCCTCCGCTCACGCGGTCACTGAATAAATGTTTTGTGAGATTTCTCTGCTGCAATGTTTCCTGATCAGGAGATCTGACAGCTCCTTTATGGTAACTGAGCTGTGGGGAAGCCATGTTTGGTCGCCATGGTTACTCTATCTCACACGCCCAGCTCCCGCCCCTCTTACATCAGAGAACAGGTGGCGCTGAGCTCTTTAATCGCGCCTGCCTTGCTCTTGATTGGATACAAGGGGGGGGGGTGTGAACAGGGAGGGGGCACGGCTATGAGTATATAGCAGCAGCAATCCTTCTGGTTGCCATTATCAAACCTGTCCTGTTAGGCTGGATTCACACGAGGTCATTATGTCCGTAATTGACGGACGTATTTCGGCCGCAAGTCCCGGACCGAACACAGTGCAGGGAGCCGGGCTCCTAGCATCATACTTATGTACGATGCTAGGAGTCCCTGCCTCGCTGCCGGAGAATTGTCCCGTACTGAAAACATGATTACAGTAAGGGACAGTTGTCCGGCAGCGAGGCAGGGACTCCTAGCATCGTACATAACTATGATGCTAGGAGCCCGGGTCCCTGCACTGTGTTCGGTCCGGGACTTGCAGCCGAAATACGTCCGTCAATTACGGACGTAATGACCTCGTGTGAATCCAGCCTTATGCTGCCAGTTTGCTCCGTGAAGAGCCAGTAAAAGCGGCTGGTGAAACCTGTTGGAGCAGTGAAATTAATATACGGACGATCTACCAGAATAGTATAGAAGCTCTGAGACTGGAGGCCGCTCTTGTCAGAGCAAACCAGCAGCCTCCAACATATACAGAGGAAAGGACTACAACCAGTGGCGTAACTACCGCGGTAGCAGCAGTAGCGGCTGCTACGGGGCCCGGGGCTTGAGGGGGCCCGGTGGCGCCGCTAGCAGCCGTTATGGCTACTACAGCGGTAGCGTCGCTACGGTGGGGCCCGCGACGCCGAGCCTTACACAGGCCATCTCATGCCTGTAGGTGTCGCTAGCACCGGAGGGGGCCCCAGTGCTAGCGGCAGCCAAATACATGAATGGCCGGGCATGTTCCGTGCCTGACCATCCAGTGCCTTACAATGACACTGATTGGCTAGCGGCGCGATGACATCATCGCGCCGCTTCCATGCTTGGAAGGTGCTGATTGGCGGGGCAAGTCATTCTGCCCCGCCAATCAGCGTCATTGGAGGACGCTCGTTCAACTCCTGCAGACATGCTCAGAAGAGAGCATGTCTGCATCGCCAGTGAACAGCGTGGGAACCGGAGAATGTGAGTATGTCAAGTTTTTGTTTTTTTTCCCCTCATAAAAATGTGAATGGCATTATCTATGGGGGGGGGGTCATCTTTATGTGGGCTATTATATATAGGGGGTCTATATGTGGGGCAGTAGCTACAGGGGGGGTCTATATGTGGGGGTGGGGGCCATTATATATAGGGGGGTCTATATGTGGGCCATTATATACAGGGGGGTCTATATGTGGGGGTGTGGGCCACTATATACAGGGGGCTCTATATGTGGGCCATTATATACAGGGGGCTCCATATGTGGGCCACTATATACAGGGGGCTCTATATGTGGGCCATTATATACAGGGGGCTCTATATGTGGGCCACTATATACAGGGGGGGTCCATATGTGGGCCACTATATACAGGGGGGTCTATATGTGGGCCACTATATACAGGGGGGTCTATATGTGGGACACTATATACAGGGGTGGGTTACCTGTGGGGCACTAGCAACAGGGTGGCTATATGTAGTGCACAGTCTACAGGGGTGGGCTATATGTGGGACACTATATACAGGGGGAGCTATATGTGAGACACTATATACAGAGGTGGGCTATACGTGGAGCACTAACTATAGGGGAAGCTATATGTAGGGCAGCACGGTGGCTCAGTGGTTAGCACTATTGCCTTGCAGCTCTGGAGTCCATATGTGGGCACTATCTACAGGGGCTTCTATGTAGGTCACTATCTACAGGGGACATGTTGTGTGTTTGTGACAGTTATATTTAGATGTGTTGAGAATTTTAACTTTGTTTATAGGTGCAGAAATGTTTTAAAAGTGAGAAGCTGAAGACATCTAAACGGAAAACTGCAGAAATGGGTCATGGCCGGGAGCAATCCATCATAGATGTCTGAACCGGAGGGAGAAGAAAAGAACTAGAATCTGAGACGTCACCGGTGAGTCACTTAATGTAAATGTTTATTCTGCCTCTAATCAGTATTGTAGTCACTGTATGATCTGCAGCGAGATGATGGTGATAGGATTTTTTTTGTGAAACCGCATCTCCCAGCATATCCTTACCATTGTTCCGGCCATGCTGGGAGCTGTAGTTTTACGCCGTACAAACTTATACGCAGTGGCGTAACTACCGCTA